>NW_027481944.1:0-102744 GCF_051107435.1 Chaetodon auriga
TTTATTTGTCAAACTGTCATAGAATGACATTTCCACTTTAGAAACATCAATTCTTGCATGTTTTTGAAGGCCAGCATGGTTTATTTTGAATTCATGTTCAGTTAGTGTGAAAAGTGCAGCGTGTTAATTTTGTGCTTATCTGCTCAAATTGCGGATTTTCGTGCTGTTTCCGCTCAGGTAGCGTTACTCTGAAAAGAAAATGACATGAATGTGATTATTTTAGATTCGTTTGTATTAATGTGTCAAACTGTCTGAGAATGACATTTCCACTTTAGAAACATCAATTCTTGCATGTTTTTGAAGGACAGCATGGTTTATTTTGAATTCGTGTTGAGTTAGTGTGAAAAGTGCAGCAAGTGTTGATTTTGTGCTTTTCTCGCTCAAATAGTGTCTTATTGTGCTTTTCTCGCTCAAATAGCGTTACTCTGACAGGAAAATGACATGAATATGATTATTTTAGATTCATTTGTATTAATGTGTCAAACTGTCTGAGAATGACATTTCCATTTTAGGAAAATGATTTCTTGCATGTTTTTGAAGGACAGCATGGTTTATTTTGAATTCGTGTTGAGTTAGTGTGAAAAGTGCAGCAAGTGTTGATTTTGGGCTTATCTGCTCAAAGAGCGTCCTGTGCTTTTCTCGCTTAAATAGCGTTATCCTGATAGTAAAATGACAGAATGTAATTATTTTGTATTTGTGTCAAACTGTCTGAGAATGACATTTCCACTTTAGAAACATCAATTCTTGCATGTTTTTGAAGGCCAGCATGGTTTCTTTTGAATTCGTGTGGAGTTAGTGTGAAAAGTGCAGTATATGTTCATTTTGTGCTTTTCTCGCTCAAATAGCGTTATTTTGAGCTGAAAATGACGGAATATGAGTATGTTAGATTCATTTGTATTTATTTGTCAAACTGTCATAGAATGACATTTCCACTTTAGAAACATCAATTCTTGCATGTTTTTGAAGGCCAGCATGGTTTCTTTTGAATTCGTGTTGAGTTAGTGTGAAAAGTGCAGTATATGTTCATTTTGTGCTTTTCTCGCTCAAATAGCGTTATTTTGAGCTGAAAATGACGGAATATGAGTATGTTAGATTCATTTGTATTTATTTGTCAAACTGTCATAGAATGACATTTCCACTTTAGAAACATCAATTCTTGCATGTTTTTGAAGGCCAGCATGGTTTCTTTTGAATTCGTGTTGAGTTAGTGTGAAAAGTGCAGTATATGTTCATTTTGTGCTTTTCTCGCTCAAATAGCGTTATTTTGAGCGGAAAATGACGGAATATGAGTATGTTAGATTCATTTGTATTTATTTGTCAAACTGTCATAGAATGACATTTCCACTTTAGAAACATCAATTCTTGCATGTTTTTGAAGGCCAGCATGGTTTCTTTTGAATTCGTGTTGAGTTAGTGTGAAAAGTGCAGTATATGTTCATTTTGTGCTTTTCTCGCTCAAATAGCGTTATTTTGAGCTGAAAATGACGGAATATGACTATGTTAGATTCATTTGTATTTATTTGTCAAACTGTCATAGAATGACATTTCCACTTTAGAAACATCAATTCTTGCATGTTTTTGAAGGCCAGCATGGTTTCTTTTGAATTCGTGTGGAGTTAGTGTGAAAAGTGCAGTATATGTTCATTTTGTGCTTTTCTCGCTCAAATAGCGTTATTTTGAGCTGAAAATGACGGAATATGAGTATGTTAGATTCATTTGTATTTATTTGTCAAACTGTCATAGAATGACATTTCCACTTTAGAAACATCAATTCTTGCATGTTTTTGAAGGCCAGCATGGTTTATTTTGAATTCATGTTCAGTTAGTGTGAAAAGTGCAGCGTGTTAATTTTGTGCTTATCTGCTCAAATTGCGGATTTTCGTGCTGTTTCCGCTCAGGTAGCGTTACTCTGAAAAGAAAATGACATGAATGTGATTATTTTAGATTCGTTTGTATTAATGTGTCAAACTGTCTGAGAATGACATTTCCACTTTAGAAACATCAATTCTTGCATGTTTTTGAAGGACAGCATGGTTTATTTTGAATTCGTGTTGAGTTAGTGTGAAAAGTGCAGCAAGTGTTGATTTTGTGCTTTTCTCGCTCAAATAGTGTCTTATTGTGCTTTTCTCGCTCAAATAGCGTTACTCTGACAGGAAAATGACATGAATATGATTATTTTAGATTCATTTGTATTAATGTGTCAAACTGTCTGAGAATGACATTTCCATTTTAGGAAAATGATTTCTTGCATGTTTTTGAAGGACAGCATGGTTTATTTTGAATTCGTGTTGAGTTAGTGTGAAAAGTGCAGCAAGTGTTGATTTTGGGCTTATCTGCTCAAAGAGCGTCCTGTGCTTTTCTCGCTTAAATAGCGTTATCCTGATAGTAAAATGACAGAATGTAATTATTTTGTATTTGTGTCAAACTGTCTGAGAATGACATTTCCACTTTAGAAACATCAATTCTTGCATGTTTTTGAAGGCCAGCATGGTTTCTTTTGAATTCGTGTGGAGTTAGTGTGAAAAGTGCAGTATATGTTCATTTTGTGCTTTTCTCGCTCAAATAGCGTTATTTTGAGCTGAAAATGACGGAATATGAGTATGTTAGATTCATTTGTATTTATTTGTCAAACTGTCATAGAATGACATTTCCACTTTAGAAACATCAATTCTTGCATGTTTTTGAAGGCCAGCATGGTTTCTTTTGAATTCGTGTTGAGTTAGTGTGAAAAGTGCAGTATATGTTCATTTTGTGCTTTTCTCGCTCAAATAGCGTTATTTTGAGCTGAAAATGACGGAATATGAGTATGTTAGATTCATTTGTATTTATTTGTCAAACTGTCATAGAATGACATTTCCACTTTAGAAACATCAATTCTTGCATGTTTTTGAAGGCCAGCATGGTTTCTTTTGAATTCGTGTTGAGTTAGTGTGAAAAGTGCAGTATATGTTCATTTTGTGCTTTTCTCGCTCAAATAGCGTTATTTTGAGCGGAAAATGACGGAATATGAGTATGTTAGATTCATTTGTATTTATTTGTCAAACTGTCATAGAATGACATTTCCACTTTAGAAACATCAATTCTTGCATGTTTTTGAAGGCCAGCATGGTTTCTTTTGAATTCGTGTTGAGTTAGTGTGAAAAGTGCAGTATATGTTCATTTTGTGCTTTTCTCGCTCAAATAGCGTTATTTTGAGCTGAAAATGACGGAATATGAGTATGTTAGATTCATTTGTATTTATTTGTCAAACTGTCATAGAATGACATTTCCACTTTAGAAACATCAATTCTTGCATGTTTTTGAAGGCCAGCATGGTTTCTTTTGAATTCGTGTGGAGTTAGTGTGAAAAGTGCAGTATATGTTCATTTTGTGCTTTTCTCGCTCAAATAGCGTTATTTTGAGCTGAAAATGACGGAATATGAGTATGTTAGATTCATTTGTATTTATTTGTCAAACTGTCATAGAATGACATTTCCACTTTAGAAACATCAATTCTTGCATGTTTTTGAAGGCCAGCATGGTTTATTTTGAATTCATGTTCAGTTAGTGTGAAAAGTGCAGCGTGTTAATTTTGTGCTTATCTGCTCAAATTGCGGATTTTCGTGCTGTTTCCGCTCAGGTAGCGTTACTCTGAAAAGAAAATGACATGAATGTGATTATTTTAGATTCGTTTGTATTAATGTGTCAAACTGTCTGAGAATGACATTTCCACTTTAGAAACATCAATTCTTGCATGTTTTTGAAGGACAGCATGGTTTATTTTGAATTCGTGTTGAGTTAGTGTGAAAAGTGCAGCAAGTGTTGATTTTGTGCTTTTCTCGCTCAAATAGTGTCTTATTGTGCTTTTCTCGCTCAAATAGCGTTACTCTGACAGGAAAATGACATGAATATGATTATTTTAGATTCATTTGTATTAATGTGTCAAACTGTCTGAGAATGACATTTCCATTTTAGGAAAATGATTTCTTGCATGTTTTTGAAGGACAGCATGGTTTATTTTGAATTCGTGTTGAGTTAGTGTGAAAAGTGCAGCAAGTGTTGATTTTGGGCTTATCTGCTCAAAGAGCGTCCTGTGCTTTTCTCGCTTAAATAGCGTTATCCTGATAGTAAAATGACAGAATGTAATTATTTTGTATTTGTGTCAAACTGTCTGAGAATGACATTTCCACTTTAGAAACATCAATTCTTGCATGTTTTTGAAGGCCAGCATGGTTTCTTTTGAATTCGTGTGGAGTTAGTGTGAAAAGTGCAGTATATGTTCATTTTGTGCTTTTCTCGCTCAAATAGCGTTATTTTGAGCTGAAAATGACGGAATATGAGTATGTTAGATTCATTTGTATTTATTTGTCAAACTGTCATAGAATGACATTTCCACTTTAGAAACATCAATTCTTGCATGTTTTTGAAGGCCAGCATGGTTTCTTTTGAATTCGTGTTGAGTTAGTGTGAAAAGTGCAGTATATGTTCATTTTGTGCTTTTCTCGCTCAAATAGCGTTATTTTGAGCTGAAAATGACGGAATATGAGTATGTTAGATTCATTTGTATTTATTTGTCAAACTGTCATAGAATGACATTTCCACTTTAGAAACATCAATTCTTGCATGTTTTTGAAGGCCAGCATGGTTTCTTTTGAATTCGTGTTGAGTTAGTGTGAAAAGTGCAGTATATGTTCATTTTGTGCTTTTCTCGCTCAAATAGCGTTATTTTGAGCGGAAAATGACGGAATATGAGTATGTTAGATTCATTTGTATTTATTTGTCAAACTGTCATAGAATGACATTTCCACTTTAGAAACATCAATTCTTGCATGTTTTTGAAGGCCAGCATGGTTTCTTTTGAATTCGTGTTGAGTTAGTGTGAAAAGTGCAGTATATGTTCATTTTGTGCTTTTCTCGCTCAAATAGCGTTATTTTGAGCTGAAAATGACGGAATATGAGTATGTTAGATTCATTTGTATTTATTTGTCAAACTGTCATAGAATGACATTTCCACTTTAGAAACATCAATTCTTGCATGTTTTTGAAGGCCAGCATGGTTTCTTTTGAATTCGTGTGGAGTTAGTGTGAAAAGTGCAGTATATGTTCATTTTGTGCTTTTCTCGCTCAAATAGCGTTATTTTGAGCTGAAAATGACGGAATATGAGTATGTTAGATTCATTTGTATTTATTTGTCAAACTGTCATAGAATGACATTTCCACTTTAGAAAAATCAATTCTTGCATGTTTTTGAAGGCCAGCATGGTTTATTTTGAATTCATGTTCAGTTAGTGTGAAAAGTGCAGCGTGTTAATTTTGTGCTTATCTGCTCAAATTGCGGATTTTCGTGCTGTTTCCGCTCAGGTAGCGTTACTCTGAAAAGAAAATGACATGAATGTGATTATTTTAGATTCGTTTGTATTAATGTGTCAAACTGTCTGAGAATGACATTTCCACTTTAGAAACATCAATTCTTGCATGTTTTTGAAGGACAGCATGGTTTATTTTGAATTCGTGTTGAGTTAGTGTGAAAAGTGCAGCAAGTGTTGATTTTGTGCTTTTCTCGCTCAAATAGTGTCTTATTGTGCTTTTCTCGCTCAAATAGCGTTACTCTGACAGGAAAATGACATGAATATGATTATTTTAGATTCATTTGTATTAATGTGTCAAACTGTCTGAGAATGACATTTCCATTTTAGGAAAATGATTTCTTGCATGTTTTTGAAGGACAGCATGGTTTATTTTGAATTCGTGTTGAGTTAGTGTGAAAAGTGCAGCAAGTGTTGATTTTGGGCTTATCTGCTCAAAGAGCGTCCTGTGCTTTTCTCGCTTAAATAGCGTTATCCTGATAGTAAAATGACAGAATGTAATTATTTTGTATTTGTGTCAAACTGTCTGAGAATGACATTTCCACTTTAGAAACATCAATTCTTGCATGTTTTTGAAGGCCAGCATGGTTTCTTTTGAATTCGTGTGGAGTTAGTGTGAAAAGTGCAGTATATGTTCATTTTGTGCTTTTCTCGCTCAAATAGCGTTATTCTGACTTGAAAATGACGGAATATGAGTATGTTAGATTCATTTGTATTTATTTGTCAAACTGTCATAGAATGACATTTCCACTTTAGAAACATCAATTCTTGCATGTTTTTGAAGGCCAGCATGGTTTCTTTTGAATTCGTGTTGAGTTAGTGTGAAAAGTGCAGTATATGTTCATTTTGTGCTTTTCTCGCTCAAATAGCGTTATTTTGACCTGAAAATGACGGAATATGAGTATGTTAGATTCATTTGTATTTATTTGTCAAACTGTCATAGAATGACATTTCCACTTTAGAAACATCAATTCTTGCATGTTTTTGAAGGCCAGCATGGTTTCTTTTGAATTCGTGTGGAGTTAGTGTGAAAAGTGCAGTATATGTTCATTTTGTGCTTTTCTCGCTCAAATAGCGTTATTTTGAGCTGAAAATGACGGAATATGAGTATGTTAGATTCATTTGTATTTATTTGTCAAACTGTCATAGAATGACATTTCCACTTTAGAAACATCAATTCTTGCATGTTTTTGAAGGCCAGCATGGTTTCTTTTGAATTCGTGTGGAGTTAGTGTGAAAAGTGCAGTATATGTTCATTTTGTGCTTTTCTCGCTCAAATAGCGTTATTTTGAGCTGAAAATGACGGAATATGACTATGTTAGATTCATTTGTATTTATTTGTCAAACTGTCATAGAATGACATTTCCACTTTAGAAACATCAATTCTTGCATGTTTTTGAAGGCCAGCATGGTTTCTTTTGAATTCGTGTGGAGTTAGTGTGAAAAGTGCAGTATATGTTCATTTTGTGCTTTTCTCGCTCAAATAGCGTTATTTTGAGCTGAAAATGACGGAATATGACTATGTTAGATTCATTTGTATTTATTTGTCAAACTGTCATAGAATGACATTTCCACTTTAGAAACATCAATTCTTGCATGTTTTTGAAGGCCAGCATGGTTTCTTTTGAATTCGTGTGGAGTTAGTGTGAAAAGTGCAGTATATGTTCATTTTGTGCTTTTCTCGCTCAAATAGCGTTATTTTGAGCTGAAAATGACGGAATATGACTATGTTAGATTCATTTGTATTTATTTGTCAAACTGTCATAGAATGACATTTCCACTTTAGAAACATCAATTCTTGCATGTTTTTGAAGGCCAGCATGGTTTCTTTTGAATTCGTGTGGAGTTAGTGTGAAAAGTGCAGTATATGTTCATTTTGTGCTTTTCTCGCTCAAATAGCGTTATTTTGAGCTGAAAATGACGGAATATGAGTATGTTAGATTCATTTGTATTTATTTGTCAAACTGTCATAGAATGACATTTCCACTTTAGAAACATCAATTCTTGCATGTTTTTGAAGGCCAGCATGGTTTCTTTTGAATTCGTGTGGAGTTAGTGTGAAAAGTGCAGTATATGTTCATTTTGTGCTTTTCTCGCTCAAATAGCGTTATTTTGAGCTGAAAATGACGGAATATGACTATGTTAGATTCATTTGTATTTATTTGTCAAACTGTCATAGAATGACATTTCCACTTTAGAAACATCAATTCTTGCATGTTTTTGAAGGCCAGCATGGTTTCTTTTGAATTCGTGTGGAGTTAGTGTGAAAAGTGCAGTATATGTTCATTTTGTGCTTTTCTCGCTCAAATAGCGTTATTTTGAGCTGAAAATGACGGAATATGAGTATGTTAGATTCATTTGTATTTATTTGTCAAACTGTCATAGAATGACATTTCCACTTTAGAAACATCAATTCTTGCATGTTTTTGAAGGCCAGCATGGTTTCTTTTGAATTCGTGTGGAGTTAGTGTGAAAAGTGCAGTATATGTTCATTTTGTGCTTTTCTCGCTCAAATAGCGTTATTTTGAGCTGAAAATGACGGAATATGAGTATGTTAGATTCATTTGTATTTATTTGTCAAACTGTCATAGAATGACATTTCCACTTTAGAAACATCAATTCTTGCATGTTTTTGAAGGCCAGCATGGTTTCTTTTGAATTCGTGTGGAGTTAGTGTGAAAAGTGCAGTATATGTTCATTTTGTGCTTTTCTCGCTCAAATAGCGTTATTTTGAGCTGAAAATGACGGAATATGACTATGTTAGATTCATTTGTATTTATTTGTCAAACTGTCATAGAATGACATTTCCACTTTAGAAACATCAATTCTTGCATGTTTTTGAAGGCCAGCATGGTTTCTTTTGAATTCGTGTGGAGTTAGTGTGAAAAGTGCAGTATATGTTCATTTTGTGCTTTTCTCGCTCAAATAGCGTTATTTTGAGCTGAAAATGACGGAATATGACTATGTTAGATTCATTTGTATTTATTTGTCAAACTGTCATAGAATGACATTTCCACTTTAGAAACATCAATTCTTGCATGTTTTTGAAGGCCAGCATGGTTTCTTTTGAATTCGTGTGGAGTTAGTGTGAAAAGTGCAGTATATGTTCATTTTGTGCTTTTCTCGCTCAAATAGCGTTATTTTGAGCTGAAAATGACGGAATATGACTATGTTAGATTCATTTGTATTTATTTGTCAAACTGTCATAGAATGACATTTCCACTTTAGAAACATCAATTCTTGCATGTTTTTGAAGGCCAGCATGGTTTCTTTTGAATTCGTGTGGAGTTAGTGTGAAAAGTGCAGTATATGTTCATTTTGTGCTTTTCTCGCTCAAATAGCGTTATTTTGAGCTGAAAATGACGGAATATGACTATGTTAGATTCATTTGTATTTATTTGTCAAACTGTCATAGAATGACATTTCCACTTTAGAAACATCAATTCTTGCATGTTTTTGAAGGCCAGCATGGTTTCTTTTGAATTCGTGTGGAGTTAGTGTGAAAAGTGCAGTATATGTTCATTTTGTGCTTTTCTCGCTCAAATAGCGTTATTTTGAGCTGAAAATGACGGAATATGACTATGTTAGATTCATTTGTATTTATTTGTCAAACTGTCATAGAATGACATTTCCACTTTAGAAACATCAATTCTTGCATGTTTTTGAAGGCCAGCATGGTTTCTTTTGAATTCGTGTGGAGTTAGTGTGAAAAGTGCAGTATATGTTCATTTTGTGCTTTTCTCGCTCAAATAGCGTTATTTTGAGCTGAAAATGACGGAATATGAGTATGTTAGATTCATTTGTATTTATTTGTCAAACTGTCATAGAATGACATTTCCACTTTAGAAACATCAATTCTTGCATGTTTTTGAAGGCCAGCATGGTTTCTTTTGAATTCGTGTGGAGTTAGTGTGAAAAGTGCAGTATATGTTCATTTTGTGCTTTTCTCGCTCAAATAGCGTTATTTTGAGCTGAAAATGACGGAATATGAGTATGTTAGATTCATTTGTATTTATTTGTCAAACTGTCATAGAATGACATTTCCACTTTAGAAACATCAATTCTTGCATGTTTTTGAAGGCCAGCATGGTTTCTTTTGAATTCGTGTGGAGTTAGTGTGAAAAGTGCAGTATATGTTCATTTTGTGCTTTTCTCGCTCAAATAGCGTTATTTTGAGCTGAAAATGACGGAATATGAGTATGTTAGATTCATTTGTATTTATTTGTCAAACTGTCATAGAATGACATTTCCACTTTAGAAACATCAATTCTTGCATGTTTTTGAAGGCCAGCATGGTTTCTTTTGAATTCGTGTGGAGTTAGTGTGAAAAGTGCAGTATATGTTCATTTTGTGCTTTTCTCGCTCAAATAGCGTTATTTTGAGCTGAAAATGACGGAATATGAGTATGTTAGATTCATTTGTATTTATTTGTCAAACTGTCATAGAATGACATTTCCACTTTAGAAACATCAATTCTTGCATGTTTTTGAAGGCCAGCATGGTTTCTTTTGAATTCGTGTGGAGTTAGTGTGAAAAGTGCAGTATATGTTCATTTTGTGCTTTTCTCGCTCAAATAGCGTTATTTTGAGCTGAAAATGACGGAATATGAGTATGTTAGATTCATTTGTATTTATTTGTCAAACTGTCATAGAATGACATTTCCACTTTAGAAACATCAATTCTTGCATGTTTTTGAAGGCCAGCATGGTTTCTTTTGAATTCGTGTGGAGTTAGTGTGAAAAGTGCAGTATATGTTCATTTTGTGCTTTTCTCGCTCAAATAGCGTTATTTTGAGCTGAAAATGACGGAATATGACTATGTTAGATTCATTTGTATTTATTTGTCAAACTGTCATAGAATGACATTTCCACTTTAGAAACATCAATTCTTGCATGTTTTTGAAGGCCAGCATGGTTTCTTTTGAATTCGTGTGGAGTTAGTGTGAAAAGTGCAGTATATGTTCATTTTGTGCTTTTCTCGCTCAAATAGCGTTATTTTGAGCTGAAAATGACGGAATATGACTATGTTAGATTCATTTGTATTTATTTGTCAAACTGTCATAGAATGACATTTCCACTTTAGAAACATCAATTCTTGCATGTTTTTGAAGGCCAGCATGGTTTCTTTTGAATTCGTGTGGAGTTAGTGTGAAAAGTGCAGTATATGTTCATTTTGTGCTTTTCTCGCTCAAATAGCGTTATTTTGAGCTGAAAATGACGGAATATGAGTATGTTAGATTCATTTGTATTTATTTGTCAAACTGTCATAGAATGACATTTCCACTTTAGAAACATCAATTCTTGCATGTTTTTGAAGGCCAGCATGGTTTCTTTTGAATTCGTGTGGAGTTAGTGTGAAAAGTGCAGTATATGTTCATTTTGTGCTTTTCTCGCTCAAATAGCGTTATTTTGAGCTGAAAATGACGGAATATGAGTATGTTAGATTCATTTGTATTTATTTGTCAAACTGTCATAGAATGACATTTCCACTTTAGAAACATCAATTCTTGCATGTTTTTGAAGGCCAGCATGGTTTCTTTTGAATTCGTGTGGAGTTAGTGTGAAAAGTGCAGTATATGTTCATTTTGTGCTTTTCTCGCTCAAATAGCGTTATTTTGAGCTGAAAATGACGGAATATGAGTATGTTAGATTCATTTGTATTTATTTGTCAAACTGTCATAGAATGACATTTCCACTTTAGAAACATCAATTCTTGCATGTTTTTGAAGGCCAGCATGGTTTCTTTTGAATTCGTGTGGAGTTAGTGTGAAAAGTGCAGTATATGTTCATTTTGTGCTTTTCTCGCTCAAATAGCGTTATTTTGAGCTGAAAATGACGGAATATGAGTATGTTAGATTCATTTGTATTTATTTGTCAAACTGTCATAGAATGACATTTCCACTTTAGAAACATCAATTCTTGCATGTTTTTGAAGGCCAGCATGGTTTCTTTTGAATTCGTGTGGAGTTAGTGTGAAAAGTGCAGTATATGTTCATTTTGTGCTTTTCTCGCTCAAATAGCGTTATTTTGAGCTGAAAATGACGGAATATGAGTATGTTAGATTCATTTGTATTTATTTGTCAAACTGTCATAGAATGACATTTCCACTTTAGAAACATCAATTCTTGCATGTTTTTGAAGGCCAGCATGGTTTCTTTTGAATTCGTGTGGAGTTAGTGTGAAAAGTGCAGTATATGTTCATTTTGTGCTTTTCTCGCTCAAATAGCGTTATTTTGAGCTGAAAATGACGGAATATGAGTATGTTAGATTCATTTGTATTTATTTGTCAAACTGTCATAGAATGACATTTCCACTTTAGAAACATCAATTCTTGCATGTTTTTGAAGGCCAGCATGGTTTCTTTTGAATTCGTGTGGAGTTAGTGTGAAAAGTGCAGTATATGTTCATTTTGTGCTTTTCTCGCTCAAATAGCGTTATTTTGAGCTGAAAATGACGGAATATGAGTATGTTAGATTCATTTGTATTTATTTGTCAAACTGTCATAGAATGACATTTCCACTTTAGAAACATCAATTCTTGCATGTTTTTGAAGGCCAGCATGGTTTCTTTTGAATTCGTGTGGAGTTAGTGTGAAAAGTGCAGTATATGTTCATTTTGTGCTTTTCTCGCTCAAATAGCGTTATTTTGAGCTGAAAATGACGGAATATGAGTATGTTAGATTCATTTGTATTTATTTGTCAAACTGTCATAGAATGACATTTCCACTTTAGAAACATCAATTCTTGCATGTTTTTGAAGGCCAGCATGGTTTCTTTTGAATTCGTGTGGAGTTAGTGTGAAAAGTGCAGTATATGTTCATTTTGTGCTTTTCTCGCTCAAATAGCGTTATTTTGAGCTGAAAATGACGGAATATGACTATGTTAGATTCATTTGTATTTATTTGTCAAACTGTCATAGAATGACATTTCCACTTTAGAAACATCAATTCTTGCATGTTTTTGAAGGCCAGCATGGTTTCTTTTGAATTCGTGTGGAGTTAGTGTGAAAAGTGCAGTATATGTTCATTTTGTGCTTTTCTCGCTCAAATAGCGTTATTTTGAGCTGAAAATGACGGAATATGAGTATGTTAGATTCATTTGTATTTATTTGTCAAACTGTCATAGAATGACATTTCCACTTTAGAAACATCAATTCTTGCATGTTTTTGAAGGCCAGCATGGTTTCTTTTGAATTCGTGTGGAGTTAGTGTGAAAAGTGCAGTATATGTTCATTTTGTGCTTTTCTCGCTCAAATAGCGTTATTTTGAGCTGAAAATGACGGAATATGAGTATGTTAGATTCATTTGTATTTATTTGTCAAACTGTCATAGAATGACATTTCCACTTTAGAAACATCAATTCTTGCATGTTTTTGAAGGCCAGCATGGTTTCTTTTGAATTCGTGTGGAGTTAGTGTGAAAAGTGCAGTATATGTTCATTTTGTGCTTTTCTCGCTCAAATAGCGTTATTTTGAGCTGAAAATGACGGAATATGAGTATGTTAGATTCATTTGTATTTATTTGTCAAACTGTCATAGAATGACATTTCCACTTTAGAAACATCAATTCTTGCATGTTTTTGAAGGCCAGCATGGTTTCTTTTGAATTCGTGTGGAGTTAGTGTGAAAAGTGCAGTATATGTTCATTTTGTGCTTTTCTCGCTCAAATAGCGTTATTTTGAGCTGAAAATGACGGAATATGAGTATGTTAGATTCATTTGTATTTATTTGTCAAACTGTCATAGAATGACATTTCCACTTTAGAAACATCAATTCTTGCATGTTTTTGAAGGCCAGCATGGTTTCTTTTGAATTCGTGTGGAGTTAGTGTGAAAAGTGCAGTATATGTTCATTTTGTGCTTTTCTCGCTCAAATAGCGTTATTTTGAGCTGAAAATGACGGAATATGACTATGTTAGATTCATTTGTATTTATTTGTCAAACTGTCATAGAATGACATTTCCACTTTAGAAACATCAATTCTTGCATGTTTTTGAAGGCCAGCATGGTTTCTTTTGAATTCGTGTGGAGTTAGTGTGAAAAGTGCAGTATATGTTCATTTTGTGCTTTTCTCGCTCAAATAGCGTTATTTTGAGCTGAAAATGACGGAATATGACTATGTTAGATTCATTTGTATTTATTTGTCAAACTGTCATAGAATGACATTTCCACTTTAGAAACATCAATTCTTGCATGTTTTTGAAGGCCAGCATGGTTTCTTTTGAATTCGTGTGGAGTTAGTGTGAAAAGTGCAGTATATGTTCATTTTGTGCTTTTCTCGCTCAAATAGCGTTATTTTGAGCTGAAAATGACGGAATATGAGTATGTTAGATTCATTTGTATTTATTTGTCAAACTGTCATAGAATGACATTTCCACTTTAGAAACATCAATTCTTGCATGTTTTTGAAGGCCAGCATGGTTTCTTTTGAATTCGTGTGGAGTTAGTGTGAAAAGTGCAGTATATGTTCATTTTGTGCTTTTCTCGCTCAAATAGCGTTATTTTGAGCTGAAAATGACGGAATATGAGTATGTTAGATTCATTTGTATTTATTTGTCAAACTGTCATAGAATGACATTTCCACTTTAGAAACATCAATTCTTGCATGTTTTTGAAGGCCAGCATGGTTTCTTTTGAATTCGTGTGGAGTTAGTGTGAAAAGTGCAGTATATGTTCATTTTGTGCTTTTCTCGCTCAAATAGCGTTATTTTGAGCTGAAAATGACGGAATATGAGTATGTTAGATTCATTTGTATTTATTTGTCAAACTGTCATAGAATGACATTTCCACTTTAGAAACATCAATTCTTGCATGTTTTTGAAGGCCAGCATGGTTTCTTTTGAATTCGTGTGGAGTTAGTGTGAAAAGTGCAGTATATGTTCATTTTGTGCTTTTCTCGCTCAAATAGCGTTATTTTGAGCTGAAAATGACGGAATATGACTATGTTAGATTCATTTGTATTTATTTGTCAAACTGTCATAGAATGACATTTCCACTTTAGAAACATCAATTCTTGCATGTTTTTGAAGGCCAGCATGGTTTCTTTTGAATTCGTGTGGAGTTAGTGTGAAAAGTGCAGTATATGTTCATTTTGTGCTTTTCTCGCTCAAATAGCGTTATTTTGAGCTGAAAATGACGGAATATGAGTATGTTAGATTCATTTGTATTTATTTGTCAAACTGTCATAGAATGACATTTCCACTTTAGAAACATCAATTCTTGCATGTTTTTGAAGGCCAGCATGGTTTCTTTTGAATTCGTGTGGAGTTAGTGTGAAAAGTGCAGTATATGTTCATTTTGTGCTTTTCTCGCTCAAATAGCGTTATTTTGAGCTGAAAATGACGGAATATGAGTATGTTAGATTCATTTGTATTTATTTGTCAAACTGTCATAGAATGACATTTCCACTTTAGAAACATCAATTCTTGCATGTTTTTGAAGGCCAGCATGGTTTCTTTTGAATTCGTGTGGAGTTAGTGTGAAAAGTGCAGTATATGTTCATTTTGTGCTTTTCTCGCTCAAATAGCGTTATTTTGAGCTGAAAATGACGGAATATGACTATGTTAGATTCATTTGTATTTATTTGTCAAACTGTCATAGAATGACATTTCCACTTTAGAAACATCAATTCTTGCATGTTTTTGAAGGCCAGCATGGTTTCTTTTGAATTCGTGTGGAGTTAGTGTGAAAAGTGCAGTATATGTTCATTTTGTGCTTTTCTCGCTCAAATAGCGTTATTTTGAGCTGAAAATGACGGAATATGAGTATGTTAGATTCATTTGTATTTATTTGTCAAACTGTCATAGAATGACATTTCCACTTTAGAAACATCAATTCTTGCATGTTTTTGAAGGCCAGCATGGTTTCTTTTGAATTCGTGTGGAGTTAGTGTGAAAAGTGCAGTATATGTTCATTTTGTGCTTTTCTCGCTCAAATAGCGTTATTTTGAGCTGAAAATGACGGAATATGAGTATGTTAGATTCATTTGTATTTATTTGTCAAACTGTCATAGAATGACATTTCCACTTTAGAAACATCAATTCTTGCATGTTTTTGAAGGCCAGCATGGTTTCTTTTGAATTCGTGTGGAGTTAGTGTGAAAAGTGCAGTATATGTTCATTTTGTGCTTTTCTCGCTCAAATAGCGTTATTTTGAGCTGAAAATGACGGAATATGAGTATGTTAGATTCATTTGTATTTATTTGTCAAACTGTCATAGAATGACATTTCCACTTTAGAAACATCAATTCTTGCATGTTTTTGAAGGCCAGCATGGTTTCTTTTGAATTCGTGTGGAGTTAGTGTGAAAAGTGCAGTATATGTTCATTTTGTGCTTTTCTCGCTCAAATAGCGTTATTTTGAGCTGAAAATGACGGAATATGACTATGTTAGATTCATTTGTATTTATTTGTCAAACTGTCATAGAATGACATTTCCACTTTAGAAACATCAATTCTTGCATGTTTTTGAAGGCCAGCATGGTTTCTTTTGAATTCGTGTGGAGTTAGTGTGAAAAGTGCAGTATATGTTCATTTTGTGCTTTTCTCGCTCAAATAGCGTTATTTTGAGCTGAAAATGACGGAATATGAGTATGTTAGATTCATTTGTATTTATTTGTCAAACTGTCATAGAATGACATTTCCACTTTAGAAACATCAATTCTTGCATGTTTTTGAAGGCCAGCATGGTTTCTTTTGAATTCGTGTGGAGTTAGTGTGAAAAGTGCAGTATATGTTCATTTTGTGCTTTTCTCGCTCAAATAGCGTTATTTTGAGCTGAAAATGACGGAATATGAGTATGTTAGATTCATTTGTATTTATTTGTCAAACTGTCATAGAATGACATTTCCACTTTAGAAACATCAATTCTTGCATGTTTTTGAAGGCCAGCATGGTTTCTTTTGAATTCGTGTGGAGTTAGTGTGAAAAGTGCAGTATATGTTCATTTTGTGCTTTTCTCGCTCAAATAGCGTTATTTTGAGCTGAAAATGACGGAATATGAGTATGTTAGATTCATTTGTATTTATTTGTCAAACTGTCATAGAATGACATTTCCACTTTAGAAACATCAATTCTTGCATGTTTTTGAAGGCCAGCATGGTTTCTTTTGAATTCGTGTGGAGTTAGTGTGAAAAGTGCAGTATATGTTCATTTTGTGCTTTTCTCGCTCAAATAGCGTTATTTTGAGCTGAAAATGACGGAATATGAGTATGTTAGATTCATTTGTATTTATTTGTCAAACTGTCATAGAATGACATTTCCACTTTAGAAACATCAATTCTTGCATGTTTTTGAAGGCCAGCATGGTTTCTTTTGAATTCGTGTGGAGTTAGTGTGAAAAGTGCAGTATATGTTCATTTTGTGCTTTTCTCGCTCAAATAGCGTTATTTTGAGCTGAAAATGACGGAATATGAGTATGTTAGATTCATTTGTATTTATTTGTCAAACTGTCATAGAATGACATTTCCACTTTAGAAACATCAATTCTTGCATGTTTTTGAAGGCCAGCAGGTTTCTTTTGAATTCGTGTGGAGTTAGTGTGAAAAGTGCAGTATATGTTCATTTTGTGCTTTTCTCGCTCAAATAGCGTTATTTTGAGCTGAAAATGACGGAATATGAGTATGTTAGATTCATTTGTATTTATTTGTCAAACTGTCATAGAATGACATTTCCACTTTAGAAACATCAATTCTTGCATGTTTTTGAAGGCCAGCATGGTTTCTTTTGAATTCGTGTGGAGTTAGTGTGAAAAGTGCAGTATATGTTCATTTTGTGCTTTTCTCGCTCAAATAGCGTTATTTTGAGCTGAAAATGACGGAATATGAGTATGTTAGATTCATTTGTATTTATTTGTCAAACTGTCATAGAATGACATTTCCACTTTAGAAACATCAATTCTTGCATGTTTTTGAAGGCCAGCATGGTTTCTTTTGAATTCGTGTGGAGTTAGTGTGAAAAGTGCAGTATATGTTCATTTTGTGCTTTTCTCGCTCAAATAGCGTTATTTTGAGCTGAAAATGACGGAATATGAGTATGTTAGATTCATTTGTATTTATTTGTCAAACTGTCATAGAGTGACATTTCCACTTTAGAAACATCAATTCTTGCATGTTTTTGAAGGCCAGCATGGTTTCTTTTGAATTCGTGTGGAGTTAGTGTGAAAAGTGCAGTATATGTTCATTTTGTGCTTTTCTCGCTCAAATAGCGTTATTTTGAGCTGAAAATGACGGAATATGAGTATGTTAGATTCATTTGTATTTATTTGTCAAACTGTCATAGAGTGACATTTCCACTTTAGAAACATCAATTCTTGCATGTTTTTGAAGGCCAGCATGGTTTCTTTTGAATTCGTGTGGAGTTAGTGTGAAAAGTGCAGTATATGTTCATTTTGTGCTTTTCTCGCTCAAATAGCGTTATTTTGAGCTGAAAATGACGGAATATGAGTATGTTAGATTCATTTGTATTTATTTGTCAAACTGTCATAGAGTGACATTTCCACTTTAGAAACATCAATTCTTGCATGTTTTTGAAGGCCAGCATGGTTTCTTTTGAATTCGTGTGGAGTTAGTGTGAAAAGTGCAGTATATGTTCATTTTGTGCTTTTCTCGCTCAAATAGCGTTATTTTGAGCTGAAAATGACGGAATATGAGTATGTTAGATTCATTTGTATTTATTTGTCAAACTGTCATAGAGTGACATTTCCACTTTAGAAACATCAATTCTTGCATGTTTTTGAAGGCCAGCATGGTTTCTTTTGAATTCGTGTGGAGTTAGTGTGAAAAGTGCAGTATATGTTCATTTTGTGCTTTTCTCGCTCAAATAGCGTTATTTTGAGCTGAAAATGACGGAATATGAGTATGTTAGATTCATTTGTATTTATTTGTCAAACTGTCATAGAGTGACATTTCCACTTTAGAAACATCAATTCTTGCATGTTTTTGAAGGCCAGCATGGTTTCTTTTGAATTCGTGTGGAGTTAGTGTGAAAAGTGCAGTATATGTTCATTTTGTGCTTTTCTCGCTCAAATAGCGTTATTTTGAGCTGAAAATGACGGAATATGAGTATGTTAGATTCATTTGTATTTATTTGTCAAACTGTCATAGAGTGACATTTCCACTTTAGAAACATCAATTCTTGCATGTTTTTGAAGGCCAGCATGGTTTCTTTTGAATTCGTGTGGAGTTAGTGTGAAAAGTGCAGTATATGTTCATTTTGTGCTTTTCTCGCTCAAATAGCGTTATTTTGAGCTGAAAATGACGGAATATGAGTATGTTAGATTCATTTGTATTTATTTGTCAAACTGTCATAGAGTGACATTTCCACTTTAGAAACATCAATTCTTGCATGTTTTTGAAGGCCAGCATGGTTTCTTTTGAATTCGTGTGGAGTTAGTGTGAAAAGTGCAGTATATGTTCATTTTGTGCTTTTCTCGCTCAAATAGCGTTATTTTGAGCTGAAAATGACGGAATATGAGTATGTTAGATTCATTTGTATTTATTTGTCAAACTGTCATAGAGTGACATTTCCACTTTAGAAACATCAATTCTTGCATGTTTTTGAAGGCCAGCATGGTTTCTTTTGAATTCGTGTGGAGTTAGTGTGAAAAGTGCAGTATATGTTCATTTTGTGCTTTTCTCGCTCAAATAGCGTTATTTTGAGCTGAAAATGACGGAATATGAGTATGTTAGATTCATTTGTATTTATTTGTCAAACTGTCATAGAGTGACATTTCCACTTTAGAAACATCAATTCTTGCATGTTTTTGAAGGCCAGCATGGTTTCTTTGAATTCGTGTGGAGTTAGTGTGAAAAGTGCAGTATATGTTCATTTTGTGCTTTTCTCGCTCAAATAGCGTTATTTGAGCTGAAAATGACGGAATATGAGTATGTTAGATTCATTTGTATTTATTTGTCAAACTGTCATAGAGTGACATTTCCACTTTAGAAACATCAATTCTTGCATGTTTTTGAAGGCCAGCATGGTTTCTTTTGAATTCGTGTGGAGTTAGTGTGAAAAGTGCAGTATATGTTCATTTTGTGCTTTTCTCGCTCAAATAGCGTTATTTTGAGCTGAAAATGACGGAATATGAGTATGTTAGATTCATTTGTATTTATTTGTCAAACTGTCATAGAGTGACATTTCCACTTTAGAAACATCAATTCTTGCATGTTTTTGAAGGCCAGCATGGTTTCTTTTGAATTCGTGTGGAGTTAGTGTGAAAAGTGCAGTATATGTTCATTTTGTGCTTTTCTCGCTCAAATAGCGTTATTTTGAGCTGAAAATGACGGAATATGAGTATGTTAGATTCATTTGTATTTATTTGTCAAACTGTCATAGAGTGACATTTCCACTTTAGAAACATCAATTCTTGCATGTTTTTGAAGGCCAGCATGGTTTCTTTTGAATTCGTGTGGAGTTAGTGTGAAAAGTGCAGTATATGTTCATTTTGTGCTTTTCTCGCTCAAATAGCGTTATTTTGAGCTGAAAATGACGGAATATGAGTATGTTAGATTCATTTGTATTTATTTGTCAAACTGTCATAGAGTGACATTTCCACTTTAGAAACATCAATTCTTGCATGTTTTTGAAGGCCAGCATGGTTTCTTTTGAATTCGTGTGGAGTTAGTGTGAAAAGTGCAGTATATGTTCATTTTGTGCTTTTCTCGCTCAAATAGCGTTATTTTGAGCTGAAAATGACGGAATATGAGTATGTTAGATTCATTTGTATTTATTTGTCAAACTGTCATAGAGTGACATTTCCACTTTAGAAACATCAATTCTTGCATGTTTTTGAAGGCCAGCATGGTTTCTTTTGAATTCGTGTGGAGTTAGTGTGAAAAGTGCAGTATATGTTCATTTTGTGCTTTTCTCGCTCAAATAGCGTTATTTTGAGCTGAAAATGACGGAATATGAGTATGTTAGATTCATTTGTATTTATTTGTCAAACTGTCATAGAGTGACATTTCCACTTTAGAAACATCAATTCTTGCATGTTTTTGAAGGCCAGCATGGTTTCTTTTGAATTCGTGTGGAGTTAGTGTGAAAAGTGCAGTATATGTTCATTTTGTGCTTTTCTCGCTCAAATAGCGTTATTTTGAGCTGAAAATGACGGAATATGAGTATGTTAGATTCATTTGTATTTATTTGTCAAACTGTCATAGAGTGACATTTCCACTTTAGAAACATCAATTCTTGCATGTTTTTGAAGGCCAGCATGGTTTCTTTTGAATTCGTGTGGAGTTAGTGTGAAAAGTGCAGTATATGTTCATTTTGTGCTTTTCTCGCTCAAATAGCGTTATTTTGAGCTGAAAATGACGGAATATGAGTATGTTAGATTCATTTGTATTTATTTGTCAAACTGTCATAGAGTGACATTTCCACTTTAGAAACATCAATTCTTGCATGTTTTTGAAGGCCAGCATGGTTTCTTTTGAATTCGTGTGGAGTTAGTGTGAAAAGTGCAGTATATGTTCATTTTGTGCTTTTCTCGCTCAAATAGCGTTATTTTGAGCTGAAAATGACGGAATATGAGTATGTTAGATTCATTTGTATTTATTTGTCAAACTGTCATAGAGTGACATTTCCACTTTAGAAACATCAATTCTTGCATGTTTTTGAAGGCCAGCATGGTTTCTTTTGAATTCGTGTGGAGTTAGTGTGAAAAGTGCAGTATATGTTCATTTTGTGCTTTTCTCGCTCAAATAGCGTTATTTTGAGCTGAAAATGACGGAATATGAGTATGTTAGATTCATTTGTATTTATTTGTCAAACTGTCATAGAGTGACATTTCCACTTTAGAAACATCAATTCTTGCATGTTTTTGAAGGCCAGCATGGTTTCTTTTGAATTCGTGTGGAGTTAGTGTGAAAAGTGCAGTATATGTTCATTTTGTGCTTTTCTCGCTCAAATAGCGTTATTTTGAGCTGAAAATGACGGAATATGAGTATGTTAGATTCATTTGTATTTATTTGTCAAACTGTCATAGAGTGACATTTCCACTTTAGAAACATCAATTCTTGCATGTTTTGAAGGCCAGCATGGTTTCTTTTGAATTCGTGTGGAGTTAGTGTGAAAAGTGCAGTATATGTTCATTTTGTGCTTTTCTCGCTCAAATAGCGTTATTTTGAGCTGAAAATGACGGAATATGAGTATGTTAGATTCATTTGTATTTATTTGTCAAACTGTCATAGAGTGACATTTCCACTTTAGAAACATCAATTCTTGCATGTTTTTGAAGGCCAGCATGGTTTCTTTTGAATTCGTGTGGAGTTAGTGTGAAAAGTGCAGTATATGTTCATTTTGTGCTTTTCTCGCTCAAATAGCGTTATTTTGAGCTGAAAATGACGGAATATGAGTATGTTAGATTCATTTGTATTTATTTGTCAAACTGTCATAGAGTGACATTTCCACTTTAGAAACATCAATTCTTGCATGTTTTTGAAGGCCAGCATGGTTTCTTTTGAATTCGTGTGGAGTTAGTGTGAAAAGTGCAGTATATGTTCATTTTGTGCTTTTCTCGCTCAAATAGCGTTATTTTGAGCTGAAAATGACGGAATATGAGTATGTTAGATTCATTTGTATTTATTTGTCAAACTGTCATAGAGTGACATTTCCACTTTAGAAACATCAATTCTTGCATGTTTTTGAAGGCCAGCATGGTTTCTTTTGAATTCGTGTGGAGTTAGTGTGAAAAGTGCAGTATATGTTCATTTTGTGCTTTTCTCGCTCAAATAGCGTTATTTTGAGCTGAAAATGACGGAATATGAGTATGTTAGATTCATTTGTATTTATTTGTCAAACTGTCATAGAGTGACATTTCCACTTTAGAAACATCAATTCTTGCATGTTTTTGAAGGCCAGCATGGTTTCTTTTGAATTCGTGTGGAGTTAGTGTGAAAAGTGCAGTATATGTTCATTTTGTGCTTTTCTCGCTCAAATAGCGTTATTTTGAGCTGAAAATGACGGAATATGAGTATGTTAGATTCATTTGTATTTATTTGTCAAACTGTCATAGAGTGACATTTCCACTTTAGAAACATCAATTCTTGCATGTTTTTGAAGGCCAGCATGGTTTCTTTTGAATTCGTGTGGAGTTAGTGTGAAAAGTGCAGTATATGTTCATTTTGTGCTTTTCTCGCTCAAATAGCGTTATTTTGAGCTGAAAATGACGGAATATGAGTATGTTAGATTCATTTGTATTTATTTGTCAAACTGTCATAGAGTGACATTTCCACTTTAGAAACATCAATTCTTGCATGTTTTTGAAGGCCAGCATGGTTTCTTTTGAATTCGTGTGGAGTTAGTGTGAAAAGTGCAGTATATGTTCATTTTGTGCTTTTCTCGCTCAAATAGCGTTATTTTGAGCTGAAAATGACGGAATATGAGTATGTTAGATTCATTTGTATTTATTTGTCAAACTGTCATAGAGTGACATTTCCACTTTAGAAACATCAATTCTTGCATGTTTTTGAAGGCCAGCATGGTTTCTTTTGAATTCGTGTGGAGTTAGTGTGAAAAGTGCAGTATATGTTCATTTTGTGCTTTTCTCGCTCAAATAGCGTTATTTTGAGCTGAAAATGACGGAATATGAGTATGTTAGATTCATTTGTATTTATTTGTCAAACTGTCATAGAGTGACATTTCCACTTTAGAAACATCAATTCTTGCATGTTTTTGAAGGCCAGCATGGTTTCTTTTGAATTCGTGTGGAGTTAGTGTGAAAAGTGCAGTATATGTTCATTTTGTGCTTTTCTCGCTCAAATAGCGTTATTTTGAGCTGAAAATGACGGAATATGAGTATGTTAGATTCATTTGTATTTATTTGTCAAACTGTCATAGAGTGACATTTCCACTTTAGAAACATCAATTCTTGCATGTTTTTGAAGGCCAGCATGGTTTCTTTTGAATTCGTGTGGAGTTAGTGTGAAAAGTGCAGTATATGTTCATTTTGTGCTTTTCTCGCTCAAATAGCGTTATTTTGAGCTGAAAATGACGGAATATGAGTATGTTAGATTCATTTGTATTTATTTGTCAAACTGTCATAGAGTGACATTTCCACTTTAGAAACATCAATTCTTGCATGTTTTTGAAGGCCAGCATGGTTTCTTTTGAATTCGTGTGGAGTTAGTGTGAAAAGTGCAGTATATGTTCATTTTGTGCTTTTCTCGCTCAAATAGCGTTATTTTGAGCTGAAAATGACGGAATATGAGTATGTTAGATTCATTTGTATTTATTTGTCAAACTGTCATAGAGTGACATTTCCACTTTAGAAACATCAATTCTTGCATGTTTTTGAAGGCCAGCATGGTTTCTTTTGAATTCGTGTGGAGTTAGTGTGAAAAGTGCAGTATATGTTCATTTTGTGCTTTTCCTCGCTCAAATAGCGTTATTTTGAGCTGAAAATGACGGAATATGAGTATGTTAGATTCATTTGTATTTATTTGTCAAACTGTCATAGAGTGACATTTCCACTTTAGAAACATCAATTCTTGCATGTTTTTGAAGGCCAGCATGGTTTCTTTTGAATTCGTGTGGAGTTAGTGTGAAAAGTGCAGTATATGTTCATTTTGTGCTTTTCTCGCTCAAATAGCGTTATTTTGAGCTGAAAATGACGGAATATGAGTATGTTAGATTCATTTGTATTTATTTGTCAAACTGTCATAGAGTGACATTTCCACTTTAGAAACATCAATTCTTGCATGTTTTTGAAGGCCAGCATGGTTTCTTTTGAATTCGTGTGGAGTTAGTGTGAAAAGTGCAGTATATGTTCATTTTGTGCTTTTCTCGCTCAAATAGCGTTATTTTGAGCTGAAAATGACGGAATATGAGTATGTTAGATTCATTTGTATTTATTTGTCAAACTGTCATAGAGTGACATTTCCACTTTAGAAACATCAATTCTTGCATGTTTTTGAAGGCCAGCATGGTTTCTTTTGAATTCGTGTGGAGTTAGTGTGAAAAGTGCAGTATATGTTCATTTTGTGCTTTTCTCGCTCAAATAGCGTTATTTTGAGCTGAAAATGACGGAATATGAGTATGTTAGATTCATTTGTATTTATTTGTCAAACTGTCATAGAGTGACATTTCCACTTTAGAAACATCAATTCTTGCATGTTTTTGAAGGCCAGCATGGTTTCTTTTGAATTCGTGTGGAGTTAGTGTGAAAAGTGCAGTATATGTTCATTTTGTGCTTTTCTCGCTCAAATAGCGTTATTTTGAGCTGAAAATGACGGAATATGAGTATGTTAGATTCATTTGTATTTATTTGTCAAACTGTCATAGAGTGACATTTCCACTTTAGAAACATCAATTCTTGCATGTTTTTGAAGGCCAGCATGGTTTCTTTTGAATTCGTGTGGAGTTAGTGTGAAAAGTGCAGTATATGTTCATTTTGTGCTTTTCTCGCTCAAATAGCGTTATTTTGAGCTGAAAATGACGGAATATGAGTATGTTAGATTCATTTGTATTTATTTGTCAAACTGTCATAGAGTGACATTTCCACTTTAGAAACATCAATTCTTGCATGTTTTTGAAGGCCAGCATGGTTTCTTTTGAATTCGTGTGGAGTTAGTGTGAAAAGTGCAGTATATGTTCATTTTGTGCTTTTCTCGCTCAAATAGCGTTATTTTGAGCTGAAAATGACGGAATATGAGTATGTTAGATTCATTTGTATTTATTTGTCAAACTGTCATAGAGTGACATTTCCACTTTAGAAACATCAATTCTTGCATGTTTTTGAAGGCCAGCATGGTTTCTTTTGAATTCGTGTGGAGTTAGTGTGAAAAGTGCAGTATATGTTCATTTTGTGCTTTTCTCGCTCAAATAGCGTTATTTTGAGCTGAAAATGACGGAATATGAGTATGTTAGATTCATTTGTATTTATTTGTCAAACTGTCATAGAGTGACATTTCCACTTTAGAAACATCAATTCTTGCATGTTTTTGAAGGCCAGCATGGTTTCTTTTGAATTCGTGTGGAGTTAGTGTGAAAAGTGCAGTATATGTTCATTTTGTGCTTTTCTCGCTCAAATAGCGTTATTTTGAGCTGAAAATGACGGAATATGAGTATGTTAGATTCATTTGTATTTATTTGTCAAACTGTCATAGAGTGACATTTCCACTTTAGAAACATCAATTCTTGCATGTTTTTGAAGGCCAGCATGGTTTCTTTTGAATTCGTGTGGAGTTAGTGTGAAAAGTGCAGTATATGTTCATTTTGTGCTTTTCTCGCTCAAATAGCGTTATTTTGAGCTGAAAATGACGGAATATGAGTATGTTAGATTCATTTGTATTTATTTGTCAAACTGTCATAGAGTGACATTTCCACTTTAGAAACATCAATTCTTGCATGTTTTTGAAGGCCAGCATGGTTTCTTTTGAATTCGTGTGGAGTTAGTGTGAAAAGTGCAGTATATGTTCATTTTGTGCTTTTCTCGCTCAAATAGCGTTATTTTGAGCTGAAAATGACGGAATATGAGTATGTTAGATTCATTTGTATTTATTTGTCAAACTGTCATAGAGTGACATTTCCACTTTAGAAACATCAATTCTTGCATGTTTTTGAAGGCCAGCATGGTTTCTTTTGAATTCGTGTGGAGTTAGTGTGAAAAGTGCAGTATATGTTCATTTTGTGCTTTTCTCGCTCAAATAGCGTTATTTTGAGCTGAAAATGACGGAATATGAGTATGTTAGATTCATTTGTATTTATTTGTCAAACTGTCATAGAGTGACATTTCCACTTTAGAAACATCAATTCTTGCATGTTTTTGAAGGCCAGCATGGTTTCTTTTGAATTCGTGTGGAGTTAGTGTGAAAAGTGCAGTATATGTTCATTTTGTGCTTTTCTCGCTCAAATAGCGTTATTTTGAGCTGAAAATGACGGAATATGAGTATGTTAGATTCATTTGTATTTATTTGTCAAACTGTCATAGAGTGACATTTCCACTTTAGAAACATCAATTCTTGCATGTTTTTGAAGGCCAGCATGGTTTCTTTTGAATTCGTGTGGAGTTAGTGTGAAAAGTGCAGTATATGTTCATTTTGTGCTTTTCTCGCTCAAATAGCGTTATTTTGAGCTGAAAATGACGGAATATGAGTATGTTAGATTCATTTGTATTTATTTGTCAAACTGTCATAGAGTGACATTTCCACTTTAGAAACATCAATTCTTGCATGTTTTTGAAGGCCAGCATGGTTTCTTTTGAATTCGTGTGGAGTTAGTGTGAAAAGTGCAGTATATGTTCATTTTGTGCTTTTCTCGCTCAAATAGCGTTATTTTGAGCTGAAAATGACGGAATATGAGTATGTTAGATTCATTTGTATTTATTTGTCAAACTGTCATAGAGTGACATTTCCACTTTAGAAACATCAATTCTTGCATGTTTTTGAAGGCCAGCATGGTTTCTTTTGAATTCGTGTGGAGTTAGTGTGAAAAGTGCAGTATATGTTCATTTTGTGCTTTTCTCGCTCAAATAGCGTTATTTTGAGCTGAAAATGACGGAATATGAGTATGTTAGATTCATTTGTATTTATTTGTCAAACTGTCATAGAGTGACATTTCCACTTTAGAAACATCAATTCTTGCATGTTTTTGAAGGCCAGCATGGTTTCTTTTGAATTCGTGTGGAGTTAGTGTGAAAAGTGCAGTATATGTTCATTTTGTGCTTTTCTCGCTCAAATAGCGTTATTTTGAGCTGAAAATGACGGAATATGAGTATGTTAGATTCATTTGTATTTATTTGTCAAACTGTCATAGAGTGACATTTCCACTTTAGAAACATCAATTCTTGCATGTTTTTGAAGGCCAGCATGGTTTCTTTTGAATTCGTGTGGAGTTAGTGTGAAAAGTGCAGTATATGTTCATTTTGTGCTTTTCTCGCTCAAATAGCGTTATTTTGAGCTGAAAATGACGGAATATGAGTATGTTAGATTCATTTGTATTTATTTGTCAAACTGTCATAGAGTGACATTTCCACTTTAGAAACATCAATTCTTGCATGTTTTTGAAGGCCAGCATGGTTTCTTTTGAATTCGTGTGGAGTTAGTGTGAAAAGTGCAGTATATGTTCATTTTGTGCTTTTCTCGCTCAAATAGCGTTATTTTGAGCTGAAAATGACGGAATATGAGTATGTTAGATTCATTTGTATTTATTTGTCAAACTGTCATAGAGTGACATTTCCACTTTAGAAACATCAATTCTTGCATGTTTTTGAAGGCCAGCATGGTTTCTTTTGAATTCGTGTGGAGTTAGTGTGAAAAGTGCAGTATATGTTCATTTTGTGCTTTTCTCGCTCAAATAGCGTTATTTTGAGCTGAAAATGACGGAATATGAGTATGTTAGATTCATTTGTATTTATTTGTCAAACTGTCATAGAATGACATTTCCACTTTAGAAACATCAATTCTTGCATGTTTTTGAAGGCCAGCATGGTTTCTTTTGAATTCGTGTGGAGTTAGTGTGAAAAGTGCAGTATATGTTCATTTTGTGCTTTTCTCGCTCAAATAGCGTTATTTTGAGCTGAAAATGACGGAATATGAGTATGTTAGATTCATTTGTATTTATTTGTCAAACTGTCATAGAGTGACATTTCCACTTTAGAAACATCAATTCTTGCATGTTTTTGAAGGCCAGCATGGTTTCTTTTGAATTCGTGTGGAGTTAGTGTGAAAAGTGCAGTATATGTTCATTTTGTGCTTTTCTCGCTCAAATAGCGTTATTTTGAGCTGAAAATGACGGAATATGAGTATGTTAGATTCATTTGTATTTATTTGTCAAACTGTCATAGAGTGACATTTCCACTTTAGAAACATCAATTCTTGCATGTTTTTGAAGGCCAGCATGGTTTCTTTTGAATTCGTGTGGAGTTAGTGTGAAAAGTGCAGTATATGTTCATTTTGTGCTTTTCTCGCTCAAATAGCGTTATTTTGAGCTGAAAATGACGGAATATGAGTATGTTAGATTCATTTGTATTTATTTGTCAAACTGTCATAGAATGACATTTCCACTTTAGAAACATCAATTCTTGCATGTTTTTGAAGGCCAGCATGGTTTCTTTTGAATTCGTGTGGAGTTAGTGTGAAAAGTGCAGTATATGTTCATTTTGTGCTTTTCTCGCTCAAATAGCGTTATTTTGAGCTGAAAATGACGGAATATGAGTATGTTAGATTCATTTGTATTTATTTGTCAAACTGTCATAGAATGACATTTCCACTTTAGAAACATCAATTCTTGCATGTTTTTGAAGGCCAGCATGGTTTCTTTTGAATTCGTGTGGAGTTAGTGTGAAAAGTGCAGTATATGTTCATTTTGTGCTTTTCTCGCTCAAATAGCGTTATTTTGAGCTGAAAATGACGGAATATGAGTATGTTAGATTCATTTGTATTTATTTGTCAAACTGTCATAGAATGACATTTCCACTTTAGAAACATCAATTCTTGCATGTTTTTGAAGGCCAGCATGGTTTCTTTTGAATTCGTGTGGAGTTAGTGTGAAAAGTGCAGTATATGTTCATTTTGTGCTTTTCTCGCTCAAATAGCGTTATTTTGAGCTGAAAATGACGGAATATGAGTATGTTAGATTCATTTGTATTTATTTGTCAAACTGTCATAGAATGACATTTCCACTTTAGAAACATCAATTCTTGCATGTTTTTGAAGGCCAGCATGGTTTCTTTTGAATTCGTGTGGAGTTAGTGTGAAAAGTGCAGTATATGTTCATTTTGTGCTTTTCTCGCTCAAATAGCGTTATTTTGAGCTGAAAATGACGGAATATGAGTATGTTAGATTCATTTGTATTTATTTGTCAAACTGTCATAGAATGACATTTCCACTTTAGAAACATCAATTCTTGCATGTTTTTGAAGGCCAGCATGGTTTCTTTTGAATTCGTGTGGAGTTAGTGTGAAAAGTGCAGTATATGTTCATTTTGTGCTTTTCTCGCTCAAATAGCGTTATTTTGAGCTGAAAATGACGGAATATGAGTATGTTAGATTCATTTGTATTTATTTGTCAAACTGTCATAGAATGACATTTCCACTTTAGAAACATCAATTCTTGCATGTTTTTGAAGGCCAGCATGGTTTCTTTTGAATTCGTGTGGAGTTAGTGTGAAAAGTGCAGTATATGTTCATTTTGTGCTTTTCTCGCTCAAATAGCGTTATTTTGAGCTGAAAATGACGGAATATGAGTATGTTAGATTCATTTGTATTTATTTGTCAAACTGTCATAGAATGACATTTCCACTTTAGAAACATCAATTCTTGCATGTTTTTGAAGGCCAGCATGGTTTCTTTTGAATTCGTGTGGAGTTAGTGTGAAAAGTGCAGTATATGTTCATTTTGTGCTTTTCTCGCTCAAATAGCGTTATTTTGAGCTGAAAATGACGGAATATGAGTATGTTAGATTCATTTGTATTTATTTGTCAAACTGTCATAGAATGACATTTCCACTTTAGAAACATCAATTCTTGCATGTTTTTGAAGGCCAGCATGGTTTCTTTTGAATTCGTGTGGAGTTAGTGTGAAAAGTGCAGTATATGTTCATTTTGTGCTTTTCTCGCTCAAATAGCGTTATTTTGAGCTGAAAATGACGGAATATGAGTATGTTAGATTCATTTGTATTTATTTGTCAAACTGTCATAGAATGAC
The DNA here is from genome assembly GCF_051107435.1 of Chaetodon auriga. Classification (NCBI taxonomy): domain Eukaryota; kingdom Metazoa; phylum Chordata; class Actinopteri; order Chaetodontiformes; family Chaetodontidae; genus Chaetodon; species Chaetodon auriga. The sequence continues at coordinate 29,982 of NW_027481944.1, forward strand.
ATTTCCACTTTAGAAACATCAATTCTTGCATGTTTTTGAAGGCCAGCATGGTTTCTTTTGAATTCGTGTGGAGTTAGTGTGAAAAGTGCAGTATATGTTCATTTTGTGCTTTCTCGCTCAAATAGCGTTATTTTGAGCTGAAAATGACGGAATATGAGTATGTTAGATTCATTTGTATTTATTTGTCAAACTGTCATAGAATGACATTTCCACTTTAGAAACATCAATTCTTGCATGTTTTTGAAGGCCAGCATGGTTTCTTTTGAATTCGTGTGGAGTTAGTGTGAAAAGTGCAGTATATGTTCATTTTGTGCTTTTCTCGCTCAAATAGCGTTATTTTGAGCTGAAAATGACGGAATATGAGTATGTTAGATTCATTTGTATTTATTTGTCAAACTGTCATAGAATGACATTTCCACTTTAGAAACATCAATTCTTGCATGTTTTGAAGGCCAGCATGGTTTCTTTTGAATTCGTGTGGAGTTAGTGTGAAAAGTGCAGTATATGTTCATTTTGTGCTTTTCTCGCTCAAATAGCGTTATTTTGAGCTGAAAATGACGGAATATGAGTATGTTAGATTCATTTGTATTTATTTGTCAAACTGTCATAGAATGACATTTCCACTTTAGAAACATCAATTCTTGCATGTTTTTGAAGGCCAGCATGGTTTCTTTTGAATTCGTGTGGAGTTAGTGTGAAAAGTGCAGTATATGTTCATTTTGTGCTTTTCTCGCTCAAATAGCGTTATTTTGAGCTGAAAATGACGGAATATGAGTATGTTAGATTCATTTGTATTTATTTGTCAAACTGTCATAGAATGACATTTCCACTTTAGAAACATCAATTCTTGCATGTTTTTGAAGGCCAGCATGGTTTCTTTGAATTCGTGTGGAGTTAGTGTGAAAAGTGCAGTATATGTTCATTTTGTGCTTTTCTCGCTCAAATAGCGTTATTTTGAGCTGAAAATGACGGAATATGAGTATGTTAGATTCATTTGTATTTATTTGTCAAACTGTCATAGAATGACATTTCCACTTTAGAAACATCAATTCTTGCATGTTTTTGAAGGCCAGCATGGTTTCTTTTGAATTCGTGTGGAGTTAGTGTGAAAAGTGCAGTATATGTTCATTTTGTGCTTTTCTCGCTCAAATAGCGTTATTTTGAGCTGAAAATGACGGAATATGAGTATGTTAGATTCATTTGTATTTATTTGTCAAACTGTCATAGAATGACATTTCCACTTTAGAAACATCAATTCTTGCATGTTTTTGAAGGCCAGCATGGTTTCTTTTGAATTCGTGTGGAGTTAGTGTGAAAAGTGCAGTATATGTTCATTTTGTGCTTTTCTCGCTCAAATAGCGTTATTTTGAGCTGAAAATGACGGAATATGAGTATGTTAGATTCATTTGTATTTATTTGTCAAACTGTCATAGAATGACATTTCCACTTTAGAAACATCAATTCTTGCATGTTTTTGAAGGCCAGCATGGTTTCTTTTGAATTCGTGTGGAGTTAGTGTGAAAAGTGCAGTATATGTTCATTTTGTGCTTTTCTCGCTCAAATAGCGTTATTTTGAGCTGAAAATGACGGAATATGAGTATGTTAGATTCATTTGTATTTATTTGTCAAACTGTCATAGAATGACATTTCCACTTTAGAAACATCAATTCTTGCATGTTTTTGAAGGCCAGCATGGTTTCTTTTGAATTCGTGTGGAGTTAGTGTGAAAAGTGCAGTATATGTTCATTTTGTGCTTTTCTCGCTCAAATAGCGTTATTTTGAGCTGAAAATGACGGAATATGAGTATGTTAGATTCATTTGTATTTATTTGTCAAACTGTCATAGAATGACATTTCCACTTTAGAAACATCAATTCTTGCATGTTTTTGAAGGCCAGCATGGTTTCTTTTGAATTCGTGTGGAGTTAGTGTGAAAAGTGCAGTATATGTTCATTTTGTGCTTTTCTCGCTCAAATAGCGTTATTTTGAGCTGAAAATGACGGAATATGAGTATGTTAGATTCATTTGTATTTATTTGTCAAACTGTCATAGAATGACATTTCCACTTTAGAAACATCAATTCTTGCATGTTTTTGAAGGCCAGCATGGTTTCTTTTGAATTCGTGTGGAGTTAGTGTGAAAAGTGCAGTATATGTTCATTTTGTGCTTTTCTCGCTCAAATAGCGTTATTTTGAGCTGAAAATGACGGAATATGAGTATGTTAGATTCATTTGTATTTATTTGTCAAACTGTCATAGAATGACATTTCCACTTTAGAAACATCAATTCTTGCATGTTTTTGAAGGCCAGCATGGTTTCTTTTGAATTCGTGTGGAGTTAGTGTGAAAAGTGCAGTATATGTTCATTTTGTGCTTTTCTCGCTCAAATAGCGTTATTTTGAGCTGAAAATGACGGAATATGAGTATGTTAGATTCATTTGTATTTATTTGTCAAACTGTCATAGAATGACATTTCCACTTTAGAAACATCAATTCTTGCATGTTTTTGAAGGCCAGCATGGTTTCTTTTGAATTCGTGTGGAGTTAGTGTGAAAAGTGCAGTATATGTTCATTTTGTGCTTTTCCTCGCTCAAATAGCGTTATTTTGAGCTGAAAATGACGGAATATGAGTATGTTAGATTCATTTGTATTTATTTGTCAAACTGTCATAGAATGACATTTCCACTTTAGAAACATCAATTCTTGCATGTTTTTGAAGGCCAGCATGGTTTCTTTTGAATTCGTGTGGAGTTAGTGTGAAAAGTGCAGTATATGTTCATTTTGTGCTTTTCTCGCTCAAATAGCGTTATTTTGAGCTGAAAATGACGGAATATGAGTATGTTAGATTCATTTGTATTTATTTGTCAAACTGTCATAGAATGACATTTCCACTTTAGAAACATCAATTCTTGCATGTTTTTGAAGGCCAGCATGGTTTCTTTTGAATTCGTGTGGAGTTAGTGTGAAAAGTGCAGTATATGTTCATTTTGTGCTTTTCTCGCTCAAATAGCGTTATTTTGAGCTGAAAATGACGGAATATGAGTATGTTAGATTCATTTGTATTTATTTGTCAAACTGTCATAGAATGACATTTCCACTTTAGAAACATCAATTCTTGCATGTTTTTGAAGGCCAGCATGGTTTCTTTTGAATTCGTGTGGAGTTAGTGTGAAAAGTGCAGTATATGTTCATTTTGTGCTTTTCTCGCTCAAATAGCGTTATTTTGAGCTGAAAATGACGGAATATGAGTATGTTAGATTCATTTGTATTTATTTGTCAAACTGTCATAGAATGACATTTCCACTTTAGAAACATCAATTCTTGCATGTTTTTGAAGGCCAGCATGGTTTCTTTTGAATTCGTGTGGAGTTAGTGTGAAAAGTGCAGTATATGTTCATTTTGTGCTTTTCTCGCTCAAATAGCGTTATTTTGAGCTGAAAATGACGGAATATGAGTATGTTAGATTCATTTGTATTTATTTGTCAAACTGTCATAGAATGACATTTCCACTTTAGAAACATCAATTCTTGCATGTTTTTGAAGGCCAGCATGGTTTCTTTTGAATTCGTGTGGAGTTAGTGTGAAAAGTGCAGTATATGTTCATTTTGTGCTTTTCTCGCTCAAATAGCGTTATTTTGAGCTGAAAATGACGGAATATGAGTATGTTAGATTCATTTGTATTTATTTGTCAAACTGTCATAGAATGACATTTCCACTTTAGAAACATCAATTCTTGCATGTTTTTGAAGGCCAGCATGGTTTCTTTTGAATTCGTGTGGAGTTAGTGTGAAAAGTGCAGTATATGTTCATTTTGTGCTTTTCTCGCTCAAATAGCGTTATTTTGAGCTGAAAATGACGGAATATGAGTATGTTAGATTCATTTGTATTTATTTGTCAAACTGTCATAGAATGACATTTCCACTTTAGAAACATCAATTCTTGCATGTTTTTGAAGGCCAGCATGGTTTCTTTTGAATTCGTGTGGAGTTAGTGTGAAAAGTGCAGTATATGTTCATTTTGTGCTTTTCTCGCTCAAATAGCGTTATTTTGAGCTGAAAATGACGGAATATGAGTATGTTAGATTCATTTGTATTTATTTGTCAAACTGTCATAGAATGACATTTCCACTTTAGAAACATCAATTCTTGCATGTTTTTGAAGGCCAGCATGGTTTCTTTTGAATTCGTGTGGAGTTAGTGTGAAAAGTGCAGTATATGTTCATTTTGTGCTTTTCTCGCTCAAATAGCGTTATTTTGAGCTGAAAATGACGGAATATGAGTATGTTAGATTCATTTGTATTTATTTGTCAAACTGTCATAGAATGACATTTCCACTTTAGAAACATCAATTCTTGCATGTTTTTGAAGGCCAGCATGGTTTCTTTTGAATTCGTGTGGAGTTAGTGTGAAAAGTGCAGTATATGTTCATTTTGTGCTTTTCTCGCTCAAATAGCGTTATTTTGAGCTGAAAATGACGGAATATGAGTATGTTAGATTCATTTGTATTTATTTGTCAAACTGTCATAGAATGACATTTCCACTTTAGAAACATCAATTCTTGCATGTTTTTGAAGGCCAGCATGGTTTCTTTTGAATTCGTGTGGAGTTAGTGTGAAAAGTGCAGTATATGTTCATTTTGTGCTTTTCTCGCTCAAATAGCGTTATTTTGAGCTGAAAATGACGGAATATGAGTATGTTAGATTCATTTGTATTTATTTGTCAAACTGTCATAGAATGACATTTCCACTTTAAACATCAATTCTTGCATGTTTTTGAAGGCCAGCATGGTTTCTTTTGAATTCGTGTGGAGTTAGTGTGAAAAGTGCAGTATATGTTCATTTTGTGCTTTTCTCGCTCAAATAGCGTTATTTTGAGCTGAAAATGACGGAATATGAGTATGTTAGATTCATTTGTATTTATTTGTCAAACTGTCATAGAATGACATTTCCACTTTAGAAACATCAATTCTTGCATGTTTTTGAAGGCCAGCATGGTTTCTTTTGAATTCGTGTGGAGTTAGTGTGAAAAGTGCAGTATATGTTCATTTTGTGCTTTTCTCGCTCAAATAGCGTTATTTTGAGCTGAAAATGACGGAATATGAGTATGTTAGATTCATTTGTATTTATTTGTCAAACTGTCATAGAATGACATTTCCACTTTAGAAACATCAATTCTTGCATGTTTTTGAAGGCCAGCATGGTTTCTTTTGAATTCGTGTGGAGTTAGTGTGAAAAGTGCAGTATATGTTCATTTTGTGCTTTTCTCGCTCAAATAGCGTTATTTTGAGCTGAAAATGACGGAATATGAGTATGTTAGATTCATTTGTATTTATTTGTCAAACTGTCATAGAATGACATTTCCACTTTAGAAACATCAATTCTTGCATGTTTTTGAAGGCCAGCATGGTTTCTTTTGAATTCGTGTGGAGTTAGTGTGAAAAGTGCAGTATATGTTCATTTTGTGCTTTTCTCGCTCAAATAGCGTTATTTTGAGCTGAAAATGACGGAATATGAGTATGTTAGATTCATTTGTATTTATTTGTCAAACTGTCATAGAATGACATTTCCACTTTAGAAACATCAATTCTTGCATGTTTTGAAGGCCAGCATGGTTTCTTTTGAATTCGTGTGGAGTTAGTGTGAAAAGTGCAGTATATGTTCATTTTGTGCTTTTCTCGCTCAAATAGCGTTATTTTGAGCTGAAAATGACGGAATATGAGTATGTTAGATTCATTTGTATTTATTTGTCAAACTGTCATAGAATGACATTTCCACTTTAGAAACATCAATTCTTGCATGTTTTTGAAGGCCAGCATGGTTTCTTTTGAATTCGTGTGGAGTTAGTGTGAAAAGTGCAGTATATGTTCATTTTGTGCTTTTCTCGCTCAAATAGCGTTATTTTGAGCTGAAAATGACGGAATATGAGTATGTTAGATTCATTTGTATTTATTTGTCAAACTGTCATAGAATGACATTTCCACTTTAGAAACATCAATTCTTGCATGTTTTTGAAGGCCAGCATGGTTTCTTTTGAATTCGTGTGGAGTTAGTGTGAAAAGTGCAGTATATGTTCATTTGTGCTTTTCTCGCTCAAATAGCGTTATTTTGAGCTGAAAATGACGGAATATGAGTATGTTAGATTCATTTGTATTTATTTGTCAAACTGTCATAGAATGACATTTCCACTTTAGAAACATCAATTCTTGCATGTTTTTGAAGGCCAGCATGGTTTCTTTTGAATTCGTGTGGAGTTAGTGTGAAAAGTGCAGTATATGTTCATTTTGTGCTTTTCTCGCTCAAATAGCGTTATTTTGAGCCTGAAAATGACGGAATATGAGTATGTTAGATTCATTTGTATTTATTTGTCAAACTGTCATAGAATGACATTTCCACTTTAGAAACATCAATTCTTGCATGTTTTTGAAGGCCAGCATGGTTTCTTTTGAATTCGTGTGGAGTTAGTGTGAAAAGTGCAGTATATGTTCATTTTGTGCTTTTCTCGCTCAAATAGCGTTATTTTGAGCTGAAAATGACGGAATATGAGTATGTTAGATTCATTTGTATTTATTTGTCAAACTGTCATAGAATGACATTTCCACTTTAGAAACATCAATTCTTGCATGTTTTTGAAGGCCAGCATGGTTTCTTTTGAATTCGTGTGGAGTTAGTGTGAAAAGTGCAGTATATGTTCATTTTGTGCTTTTCTCGCTCAAATAGCGTTATTTTGAGCTGAAAATGACGGAATATGAGTATGTTAGATTCATTTGTATTTATTTGTCAAACTGTCATAGAATGACATTTCCACTTTAGAAACATCAATTCTTGCATGTTTTTGAAGGCCAGCATGGTTTCTTTTGAATTCGTGTGGAGTTAGTGTGAAAAGTGCAGTATATGTTCATTTTGTGCTTTTCTCGCTCAAATAGCGTTATTTTGAGCTGAAAATGACGGAATATGAGTATGTTAGATTCATTTGTATTTATTTGTCAAACTGTCATAGAATGACATTTCCACTTTAGAAACATCAATTCTTGCATGTTTTTGAAGGCCAGCATGGTTTCTTTTGAATTCGTGTGGAGTTAGTGTGAAAAGTGCAGTATATGTTCATTTTGTGCTTTTCTCGCTCAAATAGCGTTATTTTGAGCTGAAAATGACGGAATATGAGTATGTTAGATTCATTTGTATTTATTTGTCAAACTGTCATAGAATGACATTTCCACTTTAGAAACATCAATTCTTGCATGTTTTTGAAGGCCAGCATGGTTTCTTTTGAATTCGTGTGGAGTTAGTGTGAAAAGTGCAGTATATGTTCATTTTGTGCTTTTCTCGCTCAAATAGCGTTATTTTGAGCTGAAAATGACGGAATATGAGTATGTTAGATTCATTTGTATTTATTTGTCAAACTGTCATAGAATGACATTTCCACTTTAGAAACATCAATTCTTGCATGTTTTTGAAGGCCAGCATGGTTTCTTTTGAATTCGTGTGGAGTTAGTGTGAAAAGTGCAGTATATGTTCATTTTGTGCTTTTCTCGCTCAAATAGCGTTATTTTGAGCTGAAAATGACGGAATATGAGTATGTTAGATTCATTTGTATTTATTTGTCAAACTGTCATAGAATGACATTTCCACTTTAGAAACATCAATTCTTGCATGTTTTTGAAGGCCAGCATGGTTTCTTTTGAATTCGTGTGGAGTTAGTGTGAAAAGTGCAGTATATGTTCATTTTGTGCTTTTCTCGCTCAAATAGCGTTATTTTGAGCTGAAAATGACGGAATATGAGTATGTTAGATTCATTTGTATTTATTTGTCAAACTGTCATAGAATGACATTTCCACTTTAGAAACATCAATTCTTGCATGTTTTTGAAGGCCAGCATGGTTTCTTTTGAATTCGTGTGGAGTTAGTGTGAAAAGTGCAGTATATGTTCATTTTGTGCTTTTCTCGCTCAAATAGCGTTATTTTGAGCTGAAAATGACGGAATATGAGTATGTTAGATTCATTTGTATTTATTTGTCAAACTGTCATAGAATGACATTTCCACTTTAGAAACATCAATTCTTGCATGTTTTTGAAGGCCAGCATGGTTTCTTTTGAATTCGTGTGGAGTTAGTGTGAAAAGTGCAGTATATGTTCATTTTGTGCTTTTCTCGCTCAAATAGCGTTATTTTGAGCTGAAAATGACGGAATATGAGTATGTTAGATTCATTTGTATTTATTTGTCAAACTGTCATAGAATGACATTTCCACTTTAGAAACATCAATTCTTGCATGTTTTTGAAGGCCAGCATGGTTTCTTTTGAATTCGTGTGGAGTTAGTGTGAAAAGTGCAGTATATGTTCATTTTGTGCTTTTCTCGCTCAAATAGCGTTATTTTGAGCTGAAAATGACGGAATATGAGTATGTTAGATTCATTTGTATTTATTTGTCAAACTGTCATAGAATGACATTTCCACTTTAGAAACATCAATTCTTGCATGTTTTTGAAGGCCAGCATGGTTTCTTTTGAATTCGTGTGGAGTTAGTGTGAAAAGTGCAGTATATGTTCATTTTGTGCTTTTCTCGCTCAAATAGCGTTATTTTGAGCCTGAAAATGACGGAATATGAGTATGTTAGATTCATTTGTATTTATTTGTCAAACTGTCATAGAATGACATTTCCACTTTAGAAACATCAATTCTTGCATGTTTTGAAGGCCAGCATGGTTTCTTTTGAATTCGTGTGGAGTTAGTGTGAAAAGTGCAGTATATGTTCATTTTGTGCTTTTCTCGCTCAAATAGCGTTATTTTGAGCTGAAAATGACGGAATATGAGTATGTTAGATTCATTTGTATTTATTTGTCAAACTGTCATAGAATGACATTTCCACTTTAGAAACATCAATTCTTGCATGTTTTTGAAGGCCAGCATGGTTTCTTTTGAATTCGTGTGGAGTTAGTGTGAAAAGTGCAGTATATGTTCATTTTGTGCTTTTCTCGCTCAAATAGCGTTATTTTGAGCTGAAAATGACGGAATATGAGTATGTTAGATTCATTTGTATTTATTTGTCAAACTGTCATAGAATGACATTTCCACTTTAGAAACATCAATTCTTGCATGTTTTTGAAGGCCAGCATGGTTTCTTTTGAATTCGTGTGGAGTTAGTGTGAAAAGTGCAGTATATGTTCATTTTGTGCTTTTCTCGCTCAAATAGCGTTATTTTGAGCTGAAAATGACGGAATATGAGTATGTTAGATTCATTTGTATTTATTTGTCAAACTGTCATAGAATGACATTTCCACTTTAGAAACATCAATTCTTGCATGTTTTTGAAGGCCAGCATGGTTTCTTTTGAATTCGTGTGGAGTTAGTGTGAAAAGTGCAGTATATGTTCATTTTGTGCTTTTCTCGCTCAAATAGCGTTATTTTGAGCTGAAAATGACGGAATATGAGTATGTTAGATTCATTTGTATTTATTTGTCAAACTGTCATAGAATGACATTTCCACTTTAGAAACATCAATTCTTGCATGTTTTTGAAGGCCAGCATGGTTTCTTTTGAATTCGTGTGGAGTTAGTGTGAAAAGTGCAGTATATGTTCATTTTGTGCTTTTCTCGCTCAAATAGCGTTATTTTGAGCTGAAAATGACGGAATATGAGTATGTTAGATTCATTTGTATTTATTTGTCAAACTGTCATAGAATGACATTTCCACTTTAGAAACATCAATTCTTGCATGTTTTTGAAGGCCAGCATGGTTTCTTTTGAATTCGTGTGGAGTTAGTGTGAAAAGTGCAGTATATGTTCATTTTGTGCTTTTCTCGCTCAAATAGCGTTATTTTGAGCTGAAAATGACGGAATATGAGTATGTTAGATTCATTTGTATTTATTTGTCAAACTGTCATAGAATGACATTTCCACTTTAGAAACATCAATTCTTGCATGTTTTTGAAGGCCAGCATGGTTTCTTTTGAATTCGTGTGGAGTTAGTGTGAAAAGTGCAGTATATGTTCATTTTGTGCTTTTCTCGCTCAAATAGCGTTATTTTGAGCTGAAAATGACGGAATATGAGTATGTTAGATTCATTTGTATTTATTTGTCAAACTGTCATAGAATGACATTTCCACTTTAGAAACATCAATTCTTGCATGTTTTTGAAGGCCAGCATGGTTTCTTTTGAATTCGTGTGGAGTTAGTGTGAAAAGTGCAGTATATGTTCATTTTGTGCTTTTCTCGCTCAAATAGCGTTATTTTGAGCTGAAAATGACGGAATATGAGTATGTTAGATTCATTTGTATTTATTTGTCAAACTGTCATAGAATGACATTTCCACTTTAGAAACATCAATTCTTGCATGTTTTTGAAGGCCAGCATGGTTTCTTTTGAATTCGTGTGGAGTTAGTGTGAAAAGTGCAGTATATGTTCATTTTGTGCTTTTCTCGCTCAAATAGCGTTATTTTGAGCTGAAAATGACGGAATATGAGTATGTTAGATTCATTTGTATTTATTTGTCAAACTGTCATAGAATGACATTTCCACTTTAGAAACATCAATTCTTGCATGTTTTTGAAGGCCAGCATGGTTTCTTTTGAATTCGTGTGGAGTTAGTGTGAAAAGTGCAGTATATGTTCATTTTGTGCTTTTCTCGCTCAAATAGCGTTATTTTGAGCTGAAAATGACGGAATATGAGTATGTTAGATTCATTTGTATTTATTTGTCAAACTGTCATAGAATGACATTTCCACTTTAGAAACATCAATTCTTGCATGTTTTTGAAGGCCAGCATGGTTTCTTTTGAATTCGTGTGGAGTTAGTGTGAAAAGTGCAGTATATGTTCATTTTGTGCTTTTCTCGCTCAAATAGCGTTATTTTGAGCTGAAAATGACGGAATATGAGTATGTTAGATTCATTTGTATTTATTTGTCAAACTGTCATAGAATGACATTTCCACTTTAGAAACATCAATTCTTGCATGTTTTTGAAGGCCAGCATGGTTTCTTTTGAATTCGTGTGGAGTTAGTGTGAAAAGTGCAGTATATGTTCATTTTGTGCTTTTCTCGCTCAAATAGCGTTATTTTGAGCTGAAAATGACGGAATATGAGTATGTTAGATTCATTTGTATTTATTTGTCAAACTGTCATAGAATGACATTTCCACTTTAGAAACATCAATTCTTGCATGTTTTTGAAGGCCAGCATGGTTTCTTTTGAATTCGTGTGGAGTTAGTGTGAAAAGTGCAGTATATGTTCATTTTGTGCTTTTCTCGCTCAAATAGCGTTATTTTGAGCTGAAAATGACGGAATATGAGTATGTTAGATTCATTTGTATTTATTTGTCAAACTGTCATAGAATGACATTTCCACTTTAGAAACATCAATTCTTGCATGTTTTTGAAGGCCAGCATGGTTTCTTTTGAATTCGTGTGGAGTTAGTGTGAAAAGTGCAGTATATGTTCATTTGTGCTTTTCTCGCTCAAATAGCGTTATTTTGAGCTGAAAATGACGGAATATGAGTATGTTAGATTCATTTGTATTTATTTGTCAAACTGTCATAGAATGACATTTCCACTTTAGAAACGTCAATTCTTGCATGTTTTTGAAGGCCAGCATGGTTTCTTTTGAATTCGTGTGGAGTTAGTGTGAAAAGTGCAGTATATGTTCATTTTGTGCTTTTCTCGCTCAAATAGCGTTATTTTGAGCTGAAAATGACGGAATATGAGTATGTTAGATTCATTTGTATTTATTTGTCAAACTGTCATAGAATGACATTTCCACTTTAGAAACGTCAATTCTTGCATGTTTTTGAAGGCCAGCATGGTTTCTTTTGAATTCGTGTGGAGTTAGTGTGAAAAGTGCAGTATATGTTCATTTTGTGCTTTTCTCGCTCAAATAGCGTTATTTTGAGCTGAAAATGACGGAATATGAGTATGTTAGATTCATTTGTATTTATTTGTCAAACTGTCATAGAATGACATTTCCACTTTAGAAACATCAATTCTTGCATGTTTTTGAAGGCCAGCATGGTTTCTTTTGAATTCGTGTGGAGTTAGTGTGAAAAGTGCAGTATATGTTCATTTTGTGCTTTTCTCGCTCAAATAGCGTTATTTTGAGCTGAAAATGACGGAATATGAGTATGTTAGATTCATTTGTATTTATTTGTCAAACTGTCATAGAATGACATTTCCACTTTAGAAACATCAATTCTTGCATGTTTTTGAAGGCCAGCATGGTTTCTTTTGATTCGTGTGGAGTTAGTGTGAAAAGTGCAGTATATGTTCATTTTGTGCTTTTCTCGCTCAAATAGCGTTATTTTGAGCTGAAAATGACGGAATATGAGTATGTTAGATTCATTTGTATTTATTTGTCAAACTGTCATAGAATGACATTTCCACTTTAGAAACGTCAATTCTTGCATGTTTTTGAAGGCCAGCATGGTTTCTTTTGAATTCGTGTGGAGTTAGTGTGAAAAGTGCAGTATATGTTCATTTTGTGCTTTTCTCGCTCAAATAGCGTTATTTTGAGCTGAAAATGACGGAATATGAGTATGTTAGATTCATTTGTATTTATTTGTCAAACTGTCATAGAATGACATTTCCACTTTAGAAACGTCAATTCTTGCATGTTTTTGAAGGCCAGCATGGTTTCTTTTGAATTCGTGTGGAGTTAGTGTGAAAAGTGCAGTATATGTTCATTTTGTGCTTTTCTCGCTCAAATAGCGTTATTTTGAGCTGAAAATGACGGAATATGAGTATGTTAGATTCATTTGTATTTATTTGTCAAACTGTCATAGAATGACATTTCCACTTTAGAAACATCAATTCTTGCATGTTTTTGAAGGCCAGCATGGTTTCTTTTGAATTCGTGTGGAGTTAGTGTGAAAAGTGCAGTATATGTTCATTTTGTGCTTTTCTCGCTCAAATAGCGTTATTTTGAGCTGAAAATGACGGAATATGAGTATGTTAGATTCATTTGTATTTATTTGTCAAACTGTCATAGAATGACATTTCCACTTTAGAAACATCAATTCTTGCATGTTTTTGAAGGCCAGCATGGTTTCTTTTGAATTCGTGTGGAGTTAGTGTGAAAAGTGCAGTATATGTTCATTTTGTGCTTTTCTCGCTCAAATAGCGTTATTTTGAGCTGAAAATGACGGAATATGAGTATGTTAGATTCATTTGTATTTATTTGTCAAACTGTCATAGAATGACATTTCCACTTTAGAAACATCAATTCTTGCATGTTTTGAAGGCCAGCATGGTTTCTTTTGAATTCGTGTGGAGTTAGTGTGAAAAGTGCAGTATATGTTCATTTTGTGCTTTTCTCGCTCAAATAGCGTTATTTTGAGCTGAAAATGACGGAATATGAGTATGTTAGATTCATTTGTATTTATTTGTCAAACTGTCATAGAATGACATTTCCACTTTAGAAACATCAATTCTTGCATGTTTTTGAAGGCCAGCATGGTTTCTTTTGAATTCGTGTGGAGTTAGTGTGAAAAGTGCAGTATATGTTCATTTTGTGCTTTTCTCGCTCAAATAGCGTTATTTTGAGCTGAAAATGACGGAATATGAGTATGTTAGATTCATTTGTATTTATTTGTCAAACTGTCATAGAATGACATTTCCACTTTAGAAACGTCAATTCTTGCATGTTTTTGAAGGCCAGCATGGTTTCTTTTGAATTCGTGTGGAGTTAGTGTGAAAAGTGCAGTATATGTTCATTTTGTGCTTTTCTCGCTCAAATAGCGTTATTTTGAGCTGAAAATGACGGAATATGAGTATGTTAGATTCATTTGTATTTATTTGTCAAACTGTCATAGAATGACATTTCCACTTTAGAAACGTCAATTCTTGCATGTTTTTGAAGGCCAGCATGGTTTCTTTTGAATTCGTGTGGAGTTAGTGTGAAAAGTGCAGTATATGTTCATTTTGTGCTTTTCTCGCTCAAATAGCGTTATTTTGAGCTGAAAATGACGGAATATGAGTATGTTAGATTCATTTGTATTTATTTGTCAAACTGTCATAGAATGACATTTCCACTTTAGAAACATCAATTCTTGCATGTTTTTGAAGGCCAGCATGGTTTCTTTTGAATTCGTGTGGAGTTAGTGTGAAAAGTGCAGTATATGTTCATTTTGTGCTTTTCTCGCTCAAATAGCGTTATTTTGAGCTGAAAATGACGGAATATGAGTATGTTAGATTCATTTGTATTTATTTGTCAAACTGTCATAGAATGACATTTCCACTTTAGAAACATCAATTCTTGCATGTTTTTGAAGGCCAGCATGGTTTCTTTTGAATTCGTGTGGAGTTAGTGTGAAAAGTGCAGTATATGTTCATTTTGTGCTTTTCTCGCTCAAATAGCGTTATTTTGAGCTGAAAATGACGGAATATGAGTATGTTAGATTCATTTGTATTTATTTGTCAAACTGTCATAGAATGACATTTCCACTTTAGAAACATCAATTCTTGCATGTTTTTGAAGGCCAGCATGGTTTCTTTTGAATTCGTGTGGAGTTAGTGTGAAAAGTGCAGTATATGTTCATTTTGTGCTTTTCTCGCTCAAATAGCGTTATTTTGAGCTGAAAATGACGGAATATGAGTATGTTAGATTCATTTGTATTTATTTGTCAAACTGTCATAGAATGACATTTCCACTTTAGAAACATCAATTCTTGCATGTTTTTGAAGGCCAGCATGGTTTCTTTTGAATTCGTGTGGAGTTAGTGTGAAAAGTGCAGTATATGTTCATTTTGTGCTTTTCTCGCTCAAATAGCGTTATTTTGAGCTGAAAATGACGGAATATGAGTATGTTAGATTCATTTGTATTTATTTGTCAAACTGTCATAGAATGACATTTCCACTTTAGAAACGTCAATTCTTGCATGTTTTTGAAGGCCAGCATGGTTTCTTTTGAATTCGTGTGGAGTTAGTGTGAAAAGTGCAGTATATGTTCATTTTGTGCTTTTCTCGCTCAATAGCGTTATTTTGAGCTGAAAATGACGGAATATGAGTATGTTAGATTCATTTGTATTTATTTGTCAAACTGTCATAGAATGACATTTCCACTTTAGAAACATCAATTCTTGCATGTTTTTGAAGGCCAGCATGGTTTCTTTTGAATTCGTGTGGAGTTAGTGTGAAAAGTGCAGTATATGTTCATTTTGTGCTTTTCTCGCTCAAATAGCGTTATTTTGAGCTGAAAATGACGGAATATGAGTATGTTAGATTCATTTGTATTTATTTGTCAAACTGTCATAGAATGACATTTCCACTTTAGAAACATCAATTCTTGCATGTTTTTGAAGGCCAGCATGGTTTCTTTTGAATTCGTGTGGAGTTAGTGTGAAAAGTGCAGTATATGTTCATTTTGTGCTTTTCTCGCTCAAATAGCGTTATTTTGAGCTGAAAATGACGGAATATGAGTATGTTAGATTCATTTGTATTTATTTGTCAAACTGTCATAGAATGACATTTCCACTTTAGAAACATCAATTCTTGCATGTTTTTGAAGGCCAGCATGGTTTCTTTTGAATTCGTGTGGAGTTAGTGTGAAAAGTGCAGTATATGTTCATTTTGTGCTTTTCTCGCTCAAATAGCGTTATTTTGAGCTGAAAATGACGGAATATGAGTATGTTAGATTCATTTGTATTTATTTGTCAAACTGTCATAGAATGACATTTCCACTTTAGAAACATCAATTCTTGCATGTTTTTGAAGGCCAGCATGGTTTCTTTTGAATTCGTGTGGAGTTAGTGTGAAAAGTGCAGTATATGTTCATTTTGTGCTTTTCTCGCTCAAATAGCGTTATTTTGAGCTGAAAATGACGGAATATGAGTATGTTAGATTCATTTGTATTTATTTGTCAAACTGTCATAGAATGACATTTCCACTTTAGAAACATCAATTCTTGCATGTTTTTGAAGGCCAGCATGGTTTCTTTTGAATTCGTGTGGAGTTAGTGTGAAAAGTGCAGTATATGTTCATTTTGTGCTTTTCTCGCTCAAATAGCGTTATTTTGAGCTGAAAATGACGGAATATGAGTATGTTAGATTCATTTGTATTTATTTGTCAAACTGTCATAGAATGACATTTCCACTTTAGAAACATCAATTCTTGCATGTTTTTGAAGGCCAGCATGGTTTCTTTTGAATTCGTGTGGAGTTAGTGTGAAAAGTGCAGTATATGTTCATTTTGTGCTTTTCTCGCTCAAATAGCGTTATTTTGAGCTGAAAATGACGGAATATGAGTATGTTAGATTCATTTGTATTTATTTGTCAAACTGTCATAGAATGACATTTCCACTTTAGAAACATCAATTCTTGCATGTTTTTGAAGGCCAGCATGGTTTCTTTTGAATTCGTGTGGAGTTAGTGTGAAAAGTGCAGTATATGTTCATTTTGTGCTTTTCTCGCTCAAATAGCGTTATTTTGAGCTGAAAATGACGGAATATGAGTATGTTAGATTCATTTGTATTTATTTGTCAAACTGTCATAGAATGACATTTCCACTTTAGAAACATCAATTCTTGCATGTTTTTGAAGGCCAGCATGGTTTCTTTTGAATTCGTGTGGAGTTAGTGTGAAAAGTGCAGTATATGTTCATTTGTGCTTTTCTCGCTCAAATAGCGTTATTTTGAGCTGAAAATGACGGAATATGAGTATGTTAGATTCATTTGTATTTATTTGTCAAACTGTCATAGAATGACATTTCCACTTTAGAAACATCAATTCTTGCATGTTTTTGAAGGCCAGCATGGTTTCTTTTGAATTCGTGTGGAGTTAGTGTGAAAAGTGCAGTATATGTTCATTTTGTGCTTTTCTCGCTCAAATAGCGTTATTTTGAGCTGAAAATGACGGAATATGAGTATGTTAGATTCATTTGTATTTATTTGTCAAACTGTCATAGAATGACATTTCCACTTTAGAAACATCAATTCTTGCATGTTTTTGAAGGCCAGCATGGTTTCTTTTGAATTCGTGTGGAGTTAGTGTGAAAAGTGCAGTATATGTTCATTTTGTGCTTTTCTCGCTCAAATAGCGTTATTTTGAGCTGAAAATGACGGAATATGAGTATGTTAGATTCATTTGTATTTATTTGTCAAACTGTCATAGAATGACATTTCCACTTTAGAAACATCAATTCTTGCATGTTTTTGAAGGCCAGCATGGTTTCTTTTGAATTCGTGTGGAGTTAGTGTGAAAAGTGCAGTATATGTTCATTTTGTGCTTTTCTCGCTCAAATAGCGTTATTTTGAGCTGAAAATGACGGAATATGAGTATGTTAGATTCATTTGTATTTATTTGTCAAACTGTCATAGAATGACATTTCCACTTTAGAAACGTCAATTCTTGCATGTTTTTGAAGGCCAGCATGGTTTCTTTTGAATTCGTGTGGAGTTAGTGTGAAAAGTGCAGTATATGTTCATTTTGTGCTTTTCTCGCTCAAATAGCGTTATTTTGAGCTGAAAATGACGGAATATGAGTATGTTAGATTCATTTGTATTTATTTGTCAAACTGTCATAGAATGACATTTCCACTTTAGAAACGTCAATTCTTGCATGTTTTTGAAGGCCAGCATGGTTTCTTTTGAATTCGTGTGGAGTTAGTGTGAAAAGTGCAGTATATGTTCATTTTGTGCTTTTCTCGCTCAAATAGCGTTATTTTGAGCTGAAAATGACGGAATATGAGTATGTTAGATTCATTTGTATTTATTTGTCAAACTGTCATAGAATGACATTTCCACTTTAGAAACATCAATTCTTGCATGTTTTTGAAGGCCAGCATGGTTTCTTTTGAATTCGTGTGGAGTTAGTGTGAAAAGTGCAGTATATGTTCATTTTGTGCTTTTCTCGCTCAAATAGCGTTATTTTGAGCTGAAAATGACGGAATATGAGTATGTTAGATTCATTTGTATTTATTTGTCAAACTGTCATAGAATGACATTTCCACTTTAGAAACGTCAATTCTTGCATGTTTTTGAAGGCCAGCATGGTTTCTTTTGAATTCGTGTGGAGTTAGTGTGAAAAGTGCAGTATATGTTCATTTTGTGCTTTTCTCGCTCAAATAGCGTTATTTTGAGCTGAAAATGACGGAATATGAGTATGTTAGATTCATTTGTATTTATTTGTCAAACTGTCATAGAATGACATTTCCACTTTAGAAACGTCAATTCTTGCATGTTTTTGAAGGCCAGCATGGTTTCTTTTGAATTCGTGTGGAGTTAGTGTGAAAAGTGCAGTATATGTTCATTTTGTGCTTTTCTCGCTCAAATAGCGTTATTTTGAGCTGAAAATGACGGAATATGAGTATGTTAGATTCATTTGTATTTATTTGTCAAACTGTCATAGAATGACATTTCCACTTTAGAAACATCAATTCTTGCATGTTTTTGAAGGCCAGCATGGTTTCTTTTGAATTCGTGTGGAGTTAGTGTGAAAAGTGCAGTATATGTTCATTTTGTGCTTTTCTCGCTCAAATAGCGTTATTTTGAGCTGAAAATGACGGAATATGAGTATGTTAGATTCATTTGTATTTATTTGTCAAACTGTCATAGAATGACATTTCCACTTTAGAAACATCAATTCTTGCATGTTTTTGAAGGCCAGCATGGTTTCTTTTGAATTCGTGTGGAGTTAGTGTGAAAAGTGCAGTATATGTTCATTTTGTGCTTTTCTCGCTCAAATAGCGTTATTTTGAGCTGAAAATGACGGAATATGAGTATGTTAGATTCATTTGTATTTATTTGTCAAACTGTCATAGAATGACATTTCCACTTTAGAAACATCAATTCTTGCATGTTTTTGAAGGCCAGCATGGTTTCTTTTGAATTCGTGTGGAGTTAGTGTGAAAAGTGCAGTATATGTTCATTTTGTGCTTTTCTCGCTCAAATAGCGTTATTTTGAGCTGAAAATGACGGAATATGAGTATGTTAGATTCATTTGTATTTATTTGTCAAACTGTCATAGAATGACATTTCCACTTTAGAAACATCAATTCTTGCATGTTTTTGAAGGCCAGCATGGTTTCTTTTGAATTCGTGTGGAGTTAGTGTGAAAAGTGCAGTATATGTTCATTTTGTGCTTTTCTCGCTCAAATAGCGTTATTTTGAGCTGAAAATGACGGAATATGAGTATGTTAGATTCATTTGTATTTATTTGTCAAACTGTCATAGAATGACATTTCCACTTTAGAAACATCAATTCTTGCATGTTTTTGAAGGCCAGCATGGTTTCTTTTGAATTCGTGTGGAGTTAGTGTGAAAAGTGCAGTATATGTTCATTTTGTGCTTTTCTCGCTCAAATAGCGTTATTTTGAGCTGAAAATGACGGAATATGAGTATGTTAGATTCATTTGTATTTATTTGTCAAACTGTCATAGAATGACATTTCCACTTTAGAAACATCAATTCTTGCATGTTTTTGAAGGCCAGCATGGTTTCTTTTGAATTCGTGTGGAGTTAGTGTGAAAAGTGCAGTATATGTTCATTTTGTGCTTTTCTCGCTCAAATAGCGTTATTTTGAGCTGAAAATGACGGAATATGAGTATGTTAGATTCATTTGTATTTATTTGTCAAACTGTCATAGAATGACATTTCCACTTTAGAAACATCAATTCTTGCATGTTTTTGAAGGCCAGCATGGTTTCTTTTGAATTCGTGTGGAGTTAGTGTGAAAAGTGCAGTATATGTTCATTTTGTGCTTTTCTCGCTCAAATAGCGTTATTTTGAGCTGAAAATGACGGAATATGAGTATGTTAGATTCATTTGTATTTATTTGTCAAACTGTCATAGAATGACATTTCCACTTTAGAAACATCAATTCTTGCATGTTTTTGAAGGCCAGCATGGTTTCTTTTGAATTCGTGTGGAGTTAGTGTGAAAAGTGCAGTATATGTTCATTTTGTGCTTTTCTCGCTCAAATAGCGTTATTTTGAGCTGAAAATGACGGAATATGAGTATGTTAGATTCATTTGTATTTATTTGTCAAACTGTCATAGAATGACATTTCCACTTTAGAAACATCAATTCTTGCATGTTTTTGAAGGCCAGCATGGTTTCTTTTGAATTCGTGTGGAGTTAGTGTGAAAAGTGCAGTATATGTTCATTTTGTGCTTTTCTCGCTCAAATAGCGTTATTTTGAGCTGAAAATGACGGAATATGAGTATGTTAGATTCATTTGTATTTATTTGTCAAACTGTCATAGAATGACATTTCCACTTTAGAAACGTCAATTCTTGCATGTTTTTGAAGGCCAGCATGGTTTCTTTTGAATTCGTGTGGAGTTAGTGTGAAAAGTGCAGTATATGTTCATTTTGTGCTTTTCTCGCTCAAATAGCGTTATTTTGAGCTGAAAATGACGGAATATGAGTATGTTAGATTCATTTGTATTTATTTGTCAAACTGTCATAGAATGACATTTCCACTTTAGAAACATCAATTCTTGCATGTTTTTGAAGGCCAGCATGGTTTCTTTTGAATTCGTGTGGAGTTAGTGTGAAAAGTGCAGTATATGTTCATTTTGTGCTTTTCTCGCTCAAATAGCGTTATTTTGAGCTGAAAATGACGGAATATGAGTATGTTAGATTCATTTGTATTTATTTGTCAAACTGTCATAGAATGACATTTCCACTTTAGAAACATCAATTCTTGCATGTTTTTGAAGGCCAGCATGGTTTCTTTTGAATTCGTGTGGAGTTAGTGTGAAAAGTGCAGTATATGTTCATTTTGTGCTTTTCTCGCTCAAATAGCGTTATTTTGAGCTGAAAATGACGGAATATGAGTATGTTAGATTCATTTGTATTTATTTGTCAAACTGTCATAGAATGACATTTCCACTTTAGAAACATCAATTCTTGCATGTTTTTGAAGGCCAGCATGGTTTCTTTTGAATTCGTGTGGAGTTAGTGTGAAAAGTGCAGTATATGTTCATTTTGTGCTTTTCTCGCTCAAATAGCGTTATTTTGAGCTGAAAATGACGGAATATGAGTATGTTAGATTCATTTGTATTTATTTGTCAAACTGTCATAGAATGACATTTCCACTTTAGAAACATCAATTCTTGCATGTTTTTGAAGGCCAGCATGGTTTCTTTTGAATTCGTGTGGAGTTAGTGTGAAAAGTGCAGTATATGTTCATTTTGTGCTTTTCTCGCTCAAATAGCGTTATTTTGACCTGAAAATGACGGAATATGAGTATGTTAGATTCATTTGTATTTATTTGTCAAACTGTCATAGAATGACATTTCCACTTTAGAAACATCAATTCTTGCATGTTTTTGAAGGCCAGCATGGTTTCTTTTGAATTCGTGTGGAGTTAGTGTGAAAAGTGCAGTATATGTTCATTTTGTGCTTTTCTCGCTCAAATAGCGTTATTTTGAGCTGAAAATGACGGAATATGAGTATGTTAGATTCATTTGTATTTATTTGTCAAACTGTCATAGAATGACATTTCCACTTTAGAAACATCAATTCTTGCATGTTTTTGAAGGCCAGCATGGTTTCTTTTGAATTCGTGTGGAGTTAGTGTGAAAAGTGCAGTATATGTTCATTTTGTGCTTTTCTCGCTCAAATAGCGTTATTTTGAGCTGAAAATGACGGAATATGAGTATTTTAGATTCATTTGTATTTATTTGTCAAACTGTCATAGAATGACATTTCCACTTTAGAAACATCAATTCTTGCATGTTTTTGAAGGACAGCATGGTTTATTTTGAATTCGTGTTGAGTTAGTGTGAAAAGTGCAGTACATGTTCATTTTGTGCTTTTCTCGCTCAAATAGCGTTATTCCGACCTGAAAATGACAGAATATGAGTATTTTAGATTCATTTGTATTTATTTGTCAAACTGTCATAGAATGACATTTCCACTTTAGAAACATCAATTCTTGCATGTTTTTGAAGGACAGCATGGTTTATTTTGAATTCGTGTTGAGTTAGTGTGAAAAGTGCAGTACATGTTCATTTTGTGCTTTTCTCGCTCAAATAGCGTTATTCCGACCTGAAAATGACAGAATATGAGTATTTTAGATTCATTTGTATTTATTTGTCAAACTGTCATAGAATGACATTTCCACTTTAGAAACATCAATTCTTGCATGTTTTTGACGGACAGCATGGTTTATTTTGAATTCGTGTTGAGTAAGTGTGAAAAGTGCAGTACATGTTCATTTTGTGCTTTTCTCGCTCAAATAGCGTTATTCCGACCTGAAAATGACAGAATATGAGTATTTTAGATTCATTTGTATTTATTTGTCAAACTGTCATAGAATGACATTTCCACTTTAGAAACATCAATTCTTGCATGTTTTTGAAGGCCAGCATGGTTTATTTTGAATTCGTGTTGAGTTAGTGTGAAAAGTGCAGTATATGTTCATTTTGTGCTTTTCTCGCTCAAATAGCGTTATTCCGACCTGAAAATGACAGAATATGAGTATTTTAGATTCATTTGTATTTATTTGTCAAACTGTCATAGAATGACATTTCCACTTTAGAAACATCAATTCTTGCATGTTTTTGAAGGACAGCATGGTTTATTTTGAATTCGTGTTGAGTTAGTGTGAAAAGTGCAGGACATGTTCATTTTGTGCTTTTCTCGCTCAAATAGCGTTATTCCGACCTGAAAATGACAGAATATGAGTATTTTAGATTCATTTGTATTTATTTGTCAAACTGTCATAGAATGACATTTCCACTTTAGAAACATCAATTCTTGCATGTTTTTGAAGGACAGCATGGTTTATTTTGAATTCGTGTTGAGTTAGTGTGAAAAGTGCAGTACATGTTCATTTTGTGCTTTTCTCGCTCAAATAGCGTTATTCCGACCTGAAAATGACAGAATATGAGTATTTTAGATTCATTTGTATTTATTTGTCAAACTGTCATAGAATGACATTTCCACTTTAGAAACATCAATTCTTGCATGTTTTTGACGGACAGCATGGTTTATTTTGAATTCGTGTTGAGTAAGTGTGAAAAGTGCAGTATATGTTCATTTTGTGCTTTTCTCGCTCAAATAGCGTTATTCCGACCTGAAAATGACAGAATATGAGTATTTTAGATTCATTTGTATTTATTTGTCAAACTGTCATAGAATGACATTTCCACTTTAGAAACATCAATTCTTGCATGTTTTTGAAGGCCAGCATGGTTTATTTTGAATTCGTGTTGAGTTAGTGTGAAAAGTGCAGTATATGTTCATTTTGTGCTTTTCTCGCTCAAATAGCGTTATTCCGACCTGAAAATGACAGAATATGAGTATTTTAGATTCATTTGTATTTATTTGTCAAACTGTCATAGAATGACATTTCCACTTTAGAAACATCAATTCTTGCATGTTTTTGACGGACAGCATGGTTTATTTTGAATTCGTGTTGAGTAAGTGTGAAAAGTGCAGTATATGTTAATTTTGTGCTTTTCTCGCTCAAATAGCGTTATTCCGACCTGAAAATGACAGAATATGAGTATTTTAGATTCATTTGTATTTATTTGTCAAACTGTCATAGAATGACATTTCCACTTTAGAAACATCAATTCTTGCATGTTTTTGACGGACAGCATGGTTTATTTTGAATTCGTGTTGAGTAAGTGTGAAAAGTGCAGTATATGTTCATTTTGTGCTTTTCTCGCTCAAATAGCGTTATTCCGACCTGAAAATGACAGAATATGAGTATTTTAGATTCATTTGTATTTATTTGTCAAACTGTCATAGAATGACATTTCCACTTTAGAAACATCAATTCTTGCATGTTTTTGAAGGCCAGCATGGTTTATTTTGAATTCGTGTTGAGTTAGTGTGAAAAGTGCAGTATATGTTCATTTTGTGCTTTTCTCGCTCAAATAGCGTTATTCCGACCTGAAAATGACAGAATATGAGTATTTTAGATTCATTTGTATTTATTTGTCAAACTGTCATAGAATGACATTTCCACTTTAGAAACATCAATTCTTGCATGTTTTTGAAGGACAGCATGGTTTATTTTGAATTCGTGTTGAGTTAGTGTGAAAAGTGCAGGACATGTTCATTTTGTGCTTTTCTCGCTCAAATAGCGTTATTCCGACCTGAAAATGACAGAATATGAGTATTTTAGATTCATTTGTATTTATTTGTCAAACTGTCATAGAATGACATTTCCACTTTAGAAACATCAATTCTTGCATGTTTTTGAAGGACAGCATGGTTTATTTTGAATTCGTGTTGAGTTAGTGTGAAAAGTGCAGTATATGTTCATTTTGTGCTTTTCTCGCTCAAATAGCGTTATTCCGACCTGAAAATGACAGAATATGAGTATTTTAGATTCATTTGTATTTATTTGTCAAACTGTCATAGAATGACATTTCCACTTTAGAAACATCAATTCTTGCATGTTTTTGAAGGACAGCATGGTTTATTTTGAATTCGTGTTGAGTTAGTGTGAAAAGTGCAGTACATGTTCATTTTGTGCTTTTCTCGCTCAAATAGCGTTATTCCGACCTGAAAATGACAGAATATGAGTATTTTAGATTCATTTGTATTTATTTGTCAAACTGTCATAGAATGACATTTCCACTTTAGAAACATCAATTCTTGCATGTTTTTGAAGGACAGCATGGTTTATTTTGAATTCGTGTTGAGTTAGTGTGAAAAGTGCAGTATATGTTCATTTTGTGCTTTTCTCGCTCAAATAGCGTTATTCCGACCTGAAAATGACAGAATATGAGTATTTTAGATTCATTTGTATTTATTTGTCAAACTGTCATAGAATGACATTTCCACTTTAGAAACATCAATTCTTGCATGTTTTTGAAGGACAGCATGGTTTATTTTGAATTCGTGTTGAGTTAGTGTGAAAAGTGCAGTATATGTTCATTTTGTGCTTTTCTCGCTCAAATAGCGTTATTCCGACCTGAAAATGACAGAATATGAGTATTTTAGATTCATTTGTATTTATTTGTCAAACTGTCATAGAATGACATTTCCACTTTAGAAACATCAATTCTTGCATGTTTTTGAAGGACAGCATGGTTTATTTTGAATTCGTGTTGAGTTAGTGTGAAAAGTGCAGTATATGTTCATTTTGTGCTTTTCTCGCTCAAATAGCGTTATTCCGACCTGAAAATGACAGAATATGAGTATTTTAGATTCATTTGTATTTATTTGTCAAACTGTCATAGAATGACATTTCCACTTTAGAAACATCAATTCTTGCATGTTTTTGAAGGACAGCATGGTTTATTTTGAATTCGTGTTGAGTTAGTGTGAAAAGTGCAGTACATGTTCATTTTGTGCTTTTCTCGCTCAAATAGCGTTATTCCGACCTGAAAATGACAGAATATGAGTATTTTAGATTCATTTGTATTTATTTGTCAAACTGTCATAGAATGACATTTCCACTTTAGAAACATCAATTCTTGCATGTTTTTGAAGGACAGCATGGTTTATTTTGAATTCGTGTTGAGTTAGTGTGAAAAGTGCAGTATATGTTCATTTTGTGCTTTTCTCGCTCAAATAGCGTTATTCCGACCTGAAAATGACAGAAAATGAGTATTTTAGATTCATTTGTATTTATTTGTCAAACTGTCATAGAATGACATTTCCACTTTAGAAACATCAATTCTTGCATGTTTTTGAAGGACAGCATGGTTTATTTTGAATTCGTGTTGAGTTAGTGTGAAAAGTGCAGTACATGTTCATTTTGTGCTTTTCTCGCTCAAATAGCGTTATTCCGACCTGAAAATGACAGAATATGAGTATTTTAGATTCATTTGTATTTATTTGTCAAACTGTCATAGAATGACATTTCCACTTTAGAAACATCAATTCTTGCATGTTTTTGAAGGACAGCATGGTTTATTTTGAATTCGTGTTGAGTTAGTGTGAAAAGTGCAGTACATGTTCATTTTGTGCTTTTCTCGCTCAAATAGCGTTATTCCGACCTGAAAATGACAGAATATGAGTATTTTAGATTCATTTGTATTTATTTGTCAAACTGTCATAGAATGACATTTCCACTTTAGAAACATCAATTCTTGCATGTTTTTGAAGGACAGCATGGTTTATTTTGAATTCGTGTTGAGTTAGTGTGAAAAGTGCAGTACATGTTCATTTTGTGCTTTTCTCGCTCAAATAGCGTTATTCCGACCTGAAAATGACAGAATATGAGTATTTTAGATTCATTTGTATTTATTTGTCAAACTGTCATAGAATGACATTTCCACTTTAGAAACATCAATTCTTGCATGTTTTTGAAGGACAGCATGGTTTATTTTGAATTCGTGTTGAGTTAGTGTGAAAAGTGCAGTACATGTTCATTTTGTGCTTTTCTCGCTCAAATAGCGTTATTCCGACCTGAAAATGACAGAATATGAGTATTTTAGATTCATTTGTATTTATTTGTCAAACTGTCATAGAATGACATTTCCACTTTAGAAACATCAATTCTTGCATGTTTTTGAAGGACAGCATGGTTTATTTTGAATTCGTGTTGAGTAAGTGTGAAAAGTGCAGTATATGTTCATTTTGTGCTTTTCTCGCTCAAATAGCGTTATTCCGACCTGAAAATGACAGAATATGAGTATTTTAGATTCATTTGTATTTATTTGTCAAACTGTCATAGAATGACATTTCCACTTTAGAAACATCAATTCTTGCATGTTTTTGAAGGACAGCATGGTTTATTTTGAATTCGTGTTGAGTTAGTGTGAAAAGTGCAGTACATGTTCATTTTGTGCTTTTCTCGCTCAAATAGCGTTATTCCGACCTGAAAATGACAGAATATGAGTATTTTAGATTCATTTGTATTTATTTGTCAAACTGTCATAGAATGACATTTCCACTTTAGAAACATCAATTCTTGCATGTTTTTGAAGGACAGCATGGTTTATTTTGAATTCGTGTTGAGTTAGTGTGAAAAGTGCAGGACATGTTCATTTTGTGCTTTTCTCGCTCAAATAGCGTTATTCCGACCTGAAAATGACAGAATATGAGTATTTTAGATTCATTTGTATTTATTTGTCAAACTGTCATAGAATGACATTTCCACTTTAGAAACATCAATTCTTGCATGTTTTTGACGGACAGCATGGTTTATTTTGAATTCGTGTTGAGTAAGTGTGAAAAGTGCAGTACATGTTCATTTTGTGCTTTTCTCGCTCAAATAGCGTTATTCCGACCTGAAAATGACAGAATATGAGTATTTTAGATTCATTTGTATTTATTTGTCAAACTGTCATAGAATGACATTTCCACTTTAGAAACATCAATTCTTGCATGTTTTTGAAGGCCAGCATGGTTTATTTTGAATTCGTGTTGAGTTAGTGTGAAAAGTGCAGTATATGTTCATTTTGTGCTTTTCTCGCTCAAATAGCGTTATTCCGACCTGAAAATGACAGAATATGAGTATTTTAGATTCATTTGTATTTATTTGTCAAACTGTCATAGAATGACATTTCCACTTTAGAAACATCAATTCTTGCATGTTTTTGAAGGACAGCATGGTTTATTTTGAATTCGTGTTGAGTTAGTGTGAAAAGTGCAGGACATGTTCATTTTGTGCTTTTCTCGCTCAAATAGCGTTATTCCGACCTGAAAATGACAGAATATGAGTATTTTAGATTCATTTGTATTTATTTGTCAAACTGTCATAGAATGACATTTCCACTTTAGAAACATCAATTCTTGCATGTTTTTGAAGGACAGCATGGTTTATTTTGAATTCGTGTTGAGTTAGTGTGAAAAGTGCAGTATATGTTCATTTTGTGCTTTTCTCGCTCAAATAGCGTTATTCCGACCTGAAAATGACAGAATATGAGTATTTTAGATTCATTTGTATTTATTTGTCAAACTGTCATAGAATGACATTTCCACTTTAGAAACATCAATTCTTGCATGTTTTTGAAGGACAGCATGGTTTATTTTGAATTCGTGTTGAGTTAGTGTGAAAAGTGCAGTACATGTTCATTTTGTGCTTTTCTCGCTCAAATAGCGTTATTCCGACCTGAAAATGACAGAATATGAGTATTTTAGATTCATTTGTATTTATTTGTCAAACTGTCATAGAATGACATTTCCACTTTAGAAACATCAATTCTTGCATGTTTTTGAAGGACAGCATGGTTTATTTTGAATTCGTGTTGAGTTAGTGTGAAAAGTGCAGTATATGTTCATTTTGTGCTTTTCTCGCTCAAATAGCGTTATTCCGACCTGAAAATGACAGAAAATGAGTATTTTAGATTCATTTGTATTTATTTGTCAAACTGTCATAGAATGACATTTCCACTTTAGAAACATCAATTCTTGCATGTTTTTGAAGGACAGCATGGTTTATTTTGAATTCGTGTTGAGTTAGTGTGAAAAGTGCAGTACATGTTCATTTTGTGCTTTTCTCGCTCAAATAGCGTTATTCCGACCTGAAAATGACAGAATATGAGTATTTTAGATTCATTTGTATTTATTTGTCAAACTGTCATAGAATGACATTTCCACTTTAGAAACATCAATTCTTGCATGTTTTTGAAGGACAGCATGGTTTATTTTGAATTCGTGTTGAGTTAGTGTGAAAAGTGCAGTACATGTTCATTTTGTGCTTTTCTCGCTCAAATAGCGTTATTCCGACCTGAAAATGACAGAATATGAGTATTTTAGATTCATTTGTATTTATTTGTCAAACTGTCATAGAATGACATTTCCACTTTAGAAACATCAATTCTTGCATGTTTTTGAAGGACAGCATGGTTTATTTTGAATTCGTGTTGAGTTAGTGTGAAAAGTGCAGTACATGTTCATTTTGTGCTTTTCTCGCTCAAATAGCGTTATTCCGACCTGAAAATGACAGAATATGAGTATTTTAGATTCATTTGTATTTATTTGTCAAACTGTCATAGAATGACATTTCCACTTTAGAAACATCAATTCTTGCATGTTTTTGAAGGACAGCATGGTTTATTTTGAATTCGTGTTGAGTTAGTGTGAAAAGTGCAGTACATGTTCATTTTGTGCTTTTCTCGCTCAAATAGCGTTATTCCGACCTGAAAATGACAGAATATGAGTATTTTAGATTCATTTGTATTTATTTGTCAAACTGTCATAGAATGACATTTCCACTTTAGAAACATCAATTCTTGCATGTTTTTGAAGGACAGCATGGTTTATTTTGAATTCGTGTTGAGTAAGTGTGAAAAGTGCAGTATATGTTCATTTTGTGCTTTTCTCGCTCAAATAGCGTTATTCCGACCTGAAAATGACAGAATATGAGTATTTTAGATTCATTTGTATTTATTTGTCAAACTGTCATAGAATGACATTTCCACTTTAGAAACATCAATTCTTGCATGTTTTTGAAGGACAGCATGGTTTATTTTGAATTCGTGTTGAGTTAGTGTGAAAAGTGCAGTACATGTTCATTTTGTGCTTTTCTCGCTCAAATAGCGTTATTCCGACCTGAAAATGACAGAATATGAGTATTTTAGATTCATTTGTATTTATTTGTCAAACTGTCATAGAATGACATTTCCACTTTAGAAACATCAATTCTTGCATGTTTTTGAAGGACAGCATGGTTTATTTTGAATTCGTGTTGAGTTAGTGTGAAAAGTGCAGGACATGTTCATTTTGTGCTTTTCTCGCTCAAATAGCGTTATTCCGACCTGAAAATGACAGAATATGAGTATTTTAGATTCATTTGTATTTATTTGTCAAACTGTCATAGAATGACATTTCCACTTTAGAAACATCAATTCTTGCATGTTTTTGACGGACAGCATGGTTTATTTTGAATTCGTGTTGAGTAAGTGTGAAAAGTGCAGTACATGTTCATTTTGTGCTTTTCTCGCTCAAATAGCGTTATTCCGACCTGAAAATGACAGAATATGAGTATTTTAGATTCATTTGTATTTATTTGTCAAACTGTCATAGAATGACATTTCCACTTTAGAAACATCAATTCTTGCATGTTTTTGAAGGCCAGCATGGTTTATTTTGAATTCGTGTTGAGTTAGTGTGAAAAGTGCAGTATATGTTCATTTTGTGCTTTTCTCGCTCAAATAGCGTTATTCCGACCTGAAAATGACAGAATATGAGTATTTTAGATTCATTTGTATTTATTTGTCAAACTGTCATAGAATGACATTTCCACTTTAGAAACATCAATTCTTGCATGTTTTTGAAGGACAGCATGGTTTATTTTGAATTCGTGTTGAGTTAGTGTGAAAAGTGCAGGACATGTTCATTTTGTGCTTTTCTCGCTCAAATAGCGTTATTCCGACCTGAAAATGACAGAATATGAGTATTTTAGATTCATTTGTATTTATTTGTCAAACTGTCATAGAATGACATTTCCACTTTAGAAACATCAATTCTTGCATGTTTTTGAAGGACAGCATGGTTTATTTTGAATTCGTGTTGAGTTAGTGTGAAAAGTGCAGTACATGTTCATTTTGTGCTTTTCTCGCTCAAATAGCGTTATTCCGACCTGAAAATGACAGAATATGAGTATTTTAGATTCATTTGTATTTATTTGTCAAACTGTCATAGAATGACATTTCCACTTTAGAAACATCAATTCTTGCATGTTTTTGACGGACAGCATGGTTTATTTTGAATTCGTGTTGAGTAAGTGTGAAAAGTGCAGTATATGTTCATTTTGTGCTTTTCTCGCTCAAATAGCGTTATTCCGACCTGAAAATGACAGAATATGAGTATTTTAGATTCATTTGTATTTATTTGTCAAACTGTCATAGAATGACATTTCCACTTTAGAAACATCAATTCTTGCATGTTTTTGAAGGACAGCATGGTTTATTTTGAATTCGTGTTGAGTTAGTGTGAAAAGTGCAGTACATGTTCATTTTGTGCTTTTCTCGCTCAAATAGCGTTATTCCGACCTGAAAATGACAGAATATGAGTATTTTAGATTCATTTGTATTTATTTGTCAAACTGTCATAGAATGACATTTCCACTTTAGAAACATCAATTCTTGCATGTTTTTGAAGGACAGCATGGTTTATTTTGAATTCGTGTTGAGTAAGTGTGAAAAGTGCAGTATATGTTCATTTTGTGCTTTTCTCGCTCAAATAGCGTTATTCCGACCTGAAAATGACAGAATATGAGTATTTTAGATTCATTTGTATTTATTTGTCAAACTGTCATAGAATGACATTTCCACTTTAGAAACATCAATTCTTGCATGTTTTTGAAGGACAGCATGGTTTATTTTGAATTCGTGTTGAGTTAGTGTGAAAAGTGCAGTACATGTTCATTTTGTGCTTTTCTCGCTCAAATAGCGTTATTCCGACCTGAAAATGACAGAATATGAGTATTTTAGATTCATTTGTATTTATTTGTCAAACTGTCATAGAATGACATTTCCACTTTAGAAACATCAATTCTTGCATGTTTTTGAAGGACAGCATGGTTTATTTTGAATTCGTGTTGAGTTAGTGTGAAAAGTGCAGGACATGTTCATTTTGTGCTTTTCTCGCTCAAATAGCGTTATTCCGACCTGAAAATGACAGAATATGAGTATTTTAGATTCATTTGTATTTATTTGTCAAACTGTCATAGAATGACATTTCCACTTTAGAAACATCAATTCTTGCATGTTTTTGACGGACAGCATGGTTTATTTTGAATTCGTGTTGAGTAAGTGTGAAAAGTGCAGTACATGTTCATTTTGTGCTTTTCTCGCTCAAATAGCGTTATTCCGACCTGAAAATGACAGAATATGAGTATTTTAGATTCATTTGTATTTATTTGTCAAACTGTCATAGAATGACATTTCCACTTTAGAAACATCAATTCTTGCATGTTTTTGAAGGCCAGCATGGTTTATTTTGAATTCGTGTTGAGTTAGTGTGAAAAGTGCAGTATATGTTCATTTTGTGCTTTTCTCGCTCAAATAGCGTTATTCCGACCTGAAAATGACAGAATATGAGTATTTTAGATTCATTTGTATTTATTTGTCAAACTGTCATAGAATGACATTTCCACTTTAGAAACATCAATTCTTGCATGTTTTTGAAGGACAGCATGGTTTATTTTGAATTCGTGTTGAGTTAGTGTGAAAAGTGCAGGACATGTTCATTTTGTGCTTTTCTCGCTCAAATAGCGTTATTCCGACCTGAAAATGACAGAATATGAGTATTTTAGATTCATTTGTATTTATTTGTCAAACTGTCATAGAATGACATTTCCACTTTAGAAACATCAATTCTTGCATGTTTTTGAAGGACAGCATGGTTTATTTTGAATTCGTGTTGAGTTAGTGTGAAAAGTGCAGTACATGTTCATTTTGTGCTTTTCTCGCTCAAATAGCGTTATTCCGACCTGAAAATGACAGAATATGAGTATTTTAGATTCATTTGTATTTATTTGTCAAACTGTCATAGAATGACATTTCCACTTTAGAAACATCAATTCTTGCATGTTTTTGACGGACAGCATGGTTTATTTTGAATTCGTGTTGAGTAAGTGTGAAAAGTGCAGTATATGTTCATTTTGTGCTTTTCTCGCTCAAATAGCGTTATTCCGACCTGAAAATGACAGAATATGAGTATTATAGATTCATTTGTATTTATTTGTCAAACTGTCATAGAATGACATTTCCACTTTAGAAACATCAATTCTTGCATGTTTTTGAAGGCCAGCATGGTTTATTTTGAATTCGTGTTGAGTTAGTGTGAAAAGTGCAGTATATGTTCATTTTGTGCTTTTCTCGCTCAAATAGCGTTATTCCGACCTGAAAATGACAGAATATGAGTATTTTAGATTCATTTGTATTTATTTGTCAAACTGTCATAGAATGACATTTCCACTTTAGAAACATCAATTCTTGCATGTTTTTGACGGACAGCATGGTTTATTTTGAATTCGTGTTGAGTAAGTGTGAAAAGTGCAGTATATGTTAATTTTGTGCTTTTCTCGCTCAAATAGCGTTATTCCGACCTGAAAATGACAGAATATGAGTATTTTAGATTCATTTGTATTTATTTGTCAAACTGTCATAGAATGACATTTCCACTTTAGAAACATCAATTCTTGCATGTTTTTGACGGACAGCATGGTTTATTTTGAATTCGTGTTGAGTAAGTGTGAAAAGTGCAGTATATGTTCATTTTGTGCTTTTCTCGCTCAAATAGCGTTATTCCGACCTGAAAATGACAGAATATGAGTATTTTAGATTCATTTGTATTTATTTGTCAAACTGTCATAGAATGACATTTCCACTTTAGAAACATCAATTCTTGCATGTTTTTGAAGGCCAGCATG
The DNA here is from genome assembly GCF_051107435.1 of Chaetodon auriga. Lineage (NCBI taxonomy): Eukaryota > Metazoa > Chordata > Actinopteri > Chaetodontiformes > Chaetodontidae > Chaetodon > Chaetodon auriga. The sequence goes on from NW_027481944.1 coordinate 63,188, forward strand.
GTTTATTTTGAATTCGTGTTGAGTTAGTGTGAAAAGTGCAGTATATGTTCATTTTGTGCTTTTCTCGCTCAAATAGCGTTATTCCGACCTGAAAATGACAGAATATGAGTATTTTAGATTCATTTGTATTTATTTGTCAAACTGTCATAGAATGACATTTCCACTTTAGAAACATCAATTCTTGCATGTTTTTGAAGGACAGCATGGTTTATTTTGAATTCGTGTTGAGTTAGTGTGAAAAGTGCAGGACATGTTCATTTTGTGCTTTTCTCGCTCAAATAGCGTTATTCCGACCTGAAAATGACAGAATATGAGTATTTTAGATTCATTTGTATTTATTTGTCAAACTGTCATAGAATGACATTTCCACTTTAGAAACATCAATTCTTGCATGTTTTTGAAGGCCAGCATGGTTTATTTTGAATTCGTGTTGAGTTAGTGTGAAAAGTGCAGTATATGTTCATTTTGTGCTTTTCTCGCTCAAATAGCGTTATTCCGATCTGAAAATGACAGAATATGAGTATTTTAGATTCATTTGTATTTATTTGTCAAACTGTCATAGAATGACATTTCCACTTTAGAAACATCAATTCTTGCATGTTTTTGACGGACAGCATGGTTTATTTTGAATTCGTGTTGAGTAAGTGTGAAAAGTGCAGTATATGTTCATTTTGTGCTTTTCTCGCTCAAATAGCGTTATTCCGACCTGAAAATGACAGAATATGAGTATTTTAGATTCATTTGTATTTATTTGTCAAACTGTCATAGAATGACATTTCCACTTTAGAAACATCAATTCTTGCATGTTTTTGACGGACAGCATGGTTTATTTTGAATTCGTGTTGAGTAAGTGTGAAAAGTGCAGTATATGTTCATTTTGTGCTTTTCTCGCTCAAATAGCGTTATTCCGACCTGAAAATGACAGAATATGAGTATTTTAGATTCATTTGTATTTATTTGTCAAACTGTCATAGAATGACATTTCCACTTTAGAAACATCAATTCTTGCATGTTTTTGAAGGCCAGCATGGTTTATTTTGAATTCGTGTTGAGTTAGTGTGAAAAGTGCAGTATATGTTCATTTTGTGCTTTTCTCGCTCAAATAGCGTTATTCCGACCTGAAAATGACAGAATATGAGTATTTTAGATTCATTTGTATTTATTTGTCAAACTGTCATAGAATGACATTTCCACTTTAGAAACATCAATTCTTGCATGTTTTTGAAGGACAGCATGGTTTATTTTGAATTCGTGTTGAGTTAGTGTGAAAAGTGCAGGACATGTTCATTTTGTGCTTTTCTCGCTCAAATAGCGTTATTCCGACCTGAAAATGACAGAATATGAGTATTTTAGATTCATTTGTATTTATTTGTCAAACTGTCATAGAATGACATTTCCACTTTAGAAACATCAATTCTTGCATGTTTTTGAAGGACAGCATGGTTTATTTTGAATTCGTGTTGAGTTAGTGTGAAAAGTGCAGTATATGTTCATTTTGTGCTTTTCTCGCTCAAATAGCGTTATTCCGACCTGAAAATGACAGAATATGAGTATTTTAGATTCATTTGTATTTATTTGTCAAACTGTCATAGAATGACATTTCCACTTTAGAAACATCAATTCTTGCATGTTTTTGAAGGACAGCATGGTTTATTTTGAATTCGTGTTGAGTTAGTGTGAAAAGTGCAGTACATGTTCATTTTGTGCTTTTCTCGCTCAAATAGCGTTATTCCGACCTGAAAATGACAGAATATGAGTATTTTAGATTCATTTGTATTTATTTGTCAAACTGTCATAGAATGACATTTCCACTTTAGAAACATCAATTCTTGCATGTTTTTGAAGGACAGCATGGTTTATTTTGAATTCGTGTTGAGTTAGTGTGAAAAGTGCAGTATATGTTCATTTTGTGCTTTTCTCGCTCAAATAGCGTTATTCCGACCTGAAAATGACAGAATATGAGTATTTTAGATTCATTTGTATTTATTTGTCAAACTGTCATAGAATGACATTTCCACTTTAGAAACATCAATTCTTGCATGTTTTTGAAGGACAGCATGGTTTATTTTGAATTCGTGTTGAGTTAGTGTGAAAAGTGCAGTACATGTTCATTTTGTGCTTTTCTCGCTCAAATAGCGTTATTCCGACCTGAAAATGACAGAATATGAGTATTTTAGATTCATTTGTATTTATTTGTCAAACTGTCATAGAATGACATTTCCACTTTAGAAACATCAATTCTTGCATGTTTTTGAAGGACAGCATGGTTTATTTTGAATTCGTGTTGAGTTAGTGTGAAAAGTGCAGTATATGTTCATTTTCTGCTTTTCTCGCTCAAATAGCGTTATTCCGACCTGAAAATGACAGAATATGAGTATTTTAGATTCATTTGTATTTATTTGTCAAACTGTCATAGAATGACATTTCCACTTTAGAAACATCAATTCTTGCATGTTTTTGAAGGACAGCATGGTTTATTTTGAATTCGTGTTGAGTTAGTGTGAAAAGTGCAGTACATGTTCATTTTGTGCTTTTCTCGCTCAAATAGCGTTATTCCGACCTGAAAATGACAGAATATGAGTATTTTAGATTCATTTGTATTTATTTGTCAAACTGTCATAGAATGACATTTCCACTTTAGAAACATCAATTCTTGCATGTTTTTGAAGGACAGCATGGTTTATTTTGAATTCGTGTTGAGTTAGTGTGAAAAGTGCAGTACATGTTCATTTTGTGCTTTTCTCGCTCAAATAGCGTTATTCCGACCTGAAAATGACAGAATATGAGTATTTTAGATTCATTTGTATTTATTTGTCAAACTGTCATAGAATGACATTTCCACTTTAGAAACATCAATTCTTGCATGTTTTTGAAGGACAGCATGGTTTATTTTGAATTCGTGTTGAGTTAGTGTGAAAAGTGCAGTACATGTTCATTTTGTGCTTTTCTCGCTCAAATAGCGTTATTCCGACCTGAAAATGACAGAATATGAGTATTTTAGATTCATTTGTATTTATTTGTCAAACTGTCATAGAATGACATTTCCACTTTAGAAACATCAATTCTTGCATGTTTTTGAAGGACAGCATGGTTTATTTTGAATTCGTGTTGAGTAAGTGTGAAAAGTGCAGTATATGTTCATTTTGTGCTTTTCTCGCTCAAATAGCGTTATTCCGACCTGAAAATGACAGAATATGAGTATTTTAGATTCATTTGTATTTATTTGTCAAACTGTCATAGAATGACATTTCCACTTTAGAAACATCAATTCTTGCATGTTTTTGAAGGACAGCATGGTTTATTTTGAATTCGTGTTGAGTTAGTGTGAAAAGTGCAGTACATGTTCATTTTGTGCTTTTCTCGCTCAAATAGCGTTATTCCGACCTGAAAATGACAGAATATGAGTATTTTAGATTCATTTGTATTTATTTGTCAAACTGTCATAGAATGACATTTCCACTTTAGAAACATCAATTCTTGCATGTTTTTGAAGGACAGCATGGTTTATTTTGAATTCGTGTTGAGTTAGTGTGAAAAGTGCAGGACATGTTCATTTTGTGCTTTTCTCGCTCAAATAGCGTTATTCCGACCTGAAAATGACAGAATATGAGTATTTTAGATTCATTTGTATTTATTTGTCAAACTGTCATAGAATGACATTTCCACTTTAGAAACATCAATTCTTGCATGTTTTTGACGGACAGCATGGTTTATTTTGAATTCGTGTTGAGTAAGTGTGAAAAGTGCAGTACATGTTCATTTTGTGCTTTTCTCGCTCAAATAGCGTTATTCCGACCTGAAAATGACAGAATATGAGTATTTTAGATTCATTTGTATTTATTTGTCAAACTGTCATAGAATGACATTTCCACTTTAGAAACATCAATTCTTGCATGTTTTTGAAGGCCAGCATGGTTTATTTTGAATTCGTGTTGAGTTAGTGTGAAAAGTGCAGTATATGTTCATTTTGTGCTTTTCTCGCTCAAATAGCGTTATTCCGACCTGAAAATGACAGAATATGAGTATTTTAGATTCATTTGTATTTATTTGTCAAACTGTCATAGAATGACATTTCCACTTTAGAAACATCAATTCTTGCATGTTTTTGAAGGACAGCATGGTTTATTTTGAATTCGTGTTGAGTTAGTGTGAAAAGTGCAGGACATGTTCATTTTGTGCTTTTCTCGCTCAAATAGCGTTATTCCGACCTGAAAATGACAGAATATGAGTATTTTAGATTCATTTGTATTTATTTGTCAAACTGTCATAGAATGACATTTCCACTTTAGAAACATCAATTCTTGCATGTTTTTGAAGGACAGCATGGTTTATTTTGAATTCGTGTTGAGTTAGTGTGAAAAGTGCAGTACATGTTCATTTTGTGCTTTTCTCGCTCAAATAGCGTTATTCCGACCTGAAAATGACAGAATATGAGTATTTTAGATTCATTTGTATTTATTTGTCAAACTGTCATAGAATGACATTTCCACTTTAGAAACATCAATTCTTGCATGTTTTTGACGGACAGCATGGTTTATTTTGAATTCGTGTTGAGTAAGTGTGAAAAGTGCAGTATATGTTCATTTTGTGCTTTTCTCGCTCAAATAGCGTTATTCCGACCTGAAAATGACAGAATATGAGTATTTTAGATTCATTTGTATTTATTTGTCAAACTGTCATAGAATGACATTTCCACTTTAGAAACATCAATTCTTGCATGTTTTTGAAGGACAGCATGGTTTATTTTGAATTCGTGTTGAGTTAGTGTGAAAAGTGCAGTACATGTTCATTTTGTGCTTTTCTCGCTCAAATAGCGTTATTCCGACCTGAAAATGACAGAATATGAGTATTTTAGATTCATTTGTATTTATTTGTCAAACTGTCATAGAATGACATTTCCACTTTAGAAACATCAATTCTTGCATGTTTTTGAAGGACAGCATGGTTTATTTTGAATTCGTGTTGAGTAAGTGTGAAAAGTGCAGTATATGTTCATTTTGTGCTTTTCTCGCTCAAATAGCGTTATTCCGACCTGAAAATGACAGAATATGAGTATTTTAGATTCATTTGTATTTATTTGTCAAACTGTCATAGAATGACATTTCCACTTTAGAAACATCAATTCTTGCATGTTTTTGAAGGACAGCATGGTTTATTTTGAATTCGTGTTGAGTTAGTGTGAAAAGTGCAGTACATGTTCATTTTGTGCTTTTCTCGCTCAAATAGCGTTATTCCGACCTGAAAATGACAGAATATGAGTATTTTAGATTCATTTGTATTTATTTGTCAAACTGTCATAGAATGACATTTCCACTTTAGAAACATCAATTCTTGCATGTTTTTGAAGGACAGCATGGTTTATTTTGAATTCGTGTTGAGTTAGTGTGAAAAGTGCAGGACATGTTCATTTTGTGCTTTTCTCGCTCAAATAGCGTTATTCCGACCTGAAAATGACAGAATATGAGTATTTTAGATTCATTTGTATTTATTTGTCAAACTGTCATAGAATGACATTTCCACTTTAGAAACATCAATTCTTGCATGTTTTTGACGGACAGCATGGTTTATTTTGAATTCGTGTTGAGTAAGTGTGAAAAGTGCAGTACATGTTCATTTTGTGCTTTTCTCGCTCAAATAGCGTTATTCCGACCTGAAAATGACAGAATATGAGTATTTTAGATTCATTTGTATTTATTTGTCAAACTGTCATAGAATGACATTTCCACTTTAGAAACATCAATTCTTGCATGTTTTTGAAGGCCAGCATGGTTTATTTTGAATTCGTGTTGAGTTAGTGTGAAAAGTGCAGTATATGTTCATTTTGTGCTTTTCTCGCTCAAATAGCGTTATTCCGACCTGAAAATGACAGAATATGAGTATTTTAGATTCATTTGTATTTATTTGTCAAACTGTCATAGAATGACATTTCCACTTTAGAAACATCAATTCTTGCATGTTTTTGAAGGACAGCATGGTTTATTTTGAATTCGTGTTGAGTTAGTGTGAAAAGTGCAGGACATGTTCATTTTGTGCTTTTCTCGCTCAAATAGCGTTATTCCGACCTGAAAATGACAGAATATGAGTATTTTAGATTCATTTGTATTTATTTGTCAAACTGTCATAGAATGACATTTCCACTTTAGAAACATCAATTCTTGCATGTTTTTGAAGGACAGCATGGTTTATTTTGAATTCGTGTTGAGTTAGTGTGAAAAGTGCAGTACATGTTCATTTTGTGCTTTTCTCGCTCAAATAGCGTTATTCCGACCTGAAAATGACAGAATATGAGTATTTTAGATTCATTTGTATTTATTTGTCAAACTGTCATAGAATGACATTTCCACTTTAGAAACATCAATTCTTGCATGTTTTTGACGGACAGCATGGTTTATTTTGAATTCGTGTTGAGTAAGTGTGAAAAGTGCAGTATATGTTCATTTTGTGCTTTTCTCGCTCAAATAGCGTTATTCCGACCTGAAAATGACAGAATATGAGTATTTTAGATTCATTTGTATTTATTTGTCAAACTGTCATAGAATGACATTTCCACTTTAGAAACATCAATTCTTGCATGTTTTTGAAGGCCAGCATGGTTTATTTTGAATTCGTGTTGAGTTAGTGTGAAAAGTGCAGTATATGTTCATTTTGTGCTTTTCTCGCTCAAATAGCGTTATTCCGACCTGAAAATGACAGAATATGAGTATTTTAGATTCATTTGTATTTATTTGTCAAACTGTCATAGAATGACATTTCCACTTTAGAAACATCAATTCTTGCATGTTTTTGACGGACAGCATGGTTTATTTTGAATTCGTGTTGAGTAAGTGTGAAAAGTGCAGTATATGTTAATTTTGTGCTTTTCTCGCTCAAATAGCGTTATTCCGACCTGAAAATGACAGAATATGAGTATTTTAGATTCATTTGTATTTATTTGTCAAACTGTCATAGAATGACATTTCCACTTTAGAAACATCAATTCTTGCATGTTTTTGACGGACAGCATGGTTTATTTTGAATTCGTGTTGAGTAAGTGTGAAAAGTGCAGTATATGTTCATTTTGTGCTTTTCTCGCTCAAATAGCGTTATTCCGACCTGAAAATGACAGAATATGAGTATTTTAGATTCATTTGTATTTATTTGTCAAACTGTCATAGAATGACATTTCCACTTTAGAAACATCAATTCTTGCATGTTTTTGAAGGCCAGCATGGTTTATTTTGAATTCGTGTTGAGTTAGTGTGAAAAGTGCAGTATATGTTCATTTTGTGCTTTTCTCGCTCAAATAGCGTTATTCCGACCTGAAAATGACAGAATATGAGTATTTTAGATTCATTTGTATTTATTTGTCAAACTGTCATAGAATGACATTTCCACTTTAGAAACATCAATTCTTGCATGTTTTTGAAGGACAGCATGGTTTATTTTGAATTCGTGTTGAGTTAGTGTGAAAAGTGCAGGACATGTTCATTTTGTGCTTTTCTCGCTCAAATAGCGTTATTCCGACCTGAAAATGACAGAATATGAGTATTTTAGATTCATTTGTATTTATTTGTCAAACTGTCATAGAATGACATTTCCACTTTAGAAACATCAATTCTTGCATGTTTTTGAAGGCCAGCATGGTTTATTTTGAATTCGTGTTGAGTTAGTGTGAAAAGTGCAGTATATGTTCATTTTGTGCTTTTCTCGCTCAAATAGCGTTATTCCGACCTGAAAATGACAGAATATGAGTATTTTAGATTCATTTGTATTTATTTGTCAAACTGTCATAGAATGACATTTCCACTTTAGAAACATCAATTCTTGCATGTTTTTGACGGACAGCATGGTTTATTTTGAATTCGTGTTGAGTAAGTGTGAAAAGTGCAGTATATGTTCATTTTGTGCTTTTCTCGCTCAAATAGCGTTATTCCGACCTGAAAATGACAGAATATGAGTATTTTAGATTCATTTGTATTTATTTGTCAAACTGTCATAGAATGACATTTCCACTTTAGAAACATCAATTCTTGCATGTTTTTGACGGACAGCATGGTTTATTTTGAATTCGTGTTGAGTAAGTGTGAAAAGTGCAGTATATGTTCATTTTGTGCTTTTCTCGCTCAAATAGCGTTATTCCGACCTGAAAATGACAGAATATGAGTATTTTAGATTCATTTGTATTTATTTGTCAAACTGTCATAGAATGACATTTCCACTTTAGAAACATCAATTCTTGCATGTTTTTGAAGGCCAGCATGGTTTATTTTGAATTCGTGTTGAGTTAGTGTGAAAAGTGCAGTATATGTTCATTTTGTGCTTTTCTCGCTCAAATAGCGTTATTCCGACCTGAAAATGACAGAATATGAGTATTTTAGATTCATTTGTATTTATTTGTCAAACTGTCATAGAATGACATTTCCACTTTAGAAACATCAATTCTTGCATGTTTTTGAAGGACAGCATGGTTTATTTTGAATTCGTGTTGAGTTAGTGTGAAAAGTGCAGGACATGTTCATTTTGTGCTTTTCTCGCTCAAATAGCGTTATTCCGACCTGAAAATGACAGAATATGAGTATTTTAGATTCATTTGTATTTATTTGTCAAACTGTCATAGAATGACATTTCCACTTTAGAAACATCAATTCTTGCATGTTTTTGAAGGACAGCATGGTTTATTTTGAATTCGTGTTGAGTTAGTGTGAAAAGTGCAGTATATGTTCATTTTGTGCTTTTCTCGCTCAAATAGCGTTATTCCGACCTGAAAATGACAGAATATGAGTATTTTAGATTCATTTGTATTTATTTGTCAAACTGTCATAGAATGACATTTCCACTTTAGAAACATCAATTCTTGCATGTTTTTGAAGGACAGCATGGTTTATTTTGAATTCGTGTTGAGTTAGTGTGAAAAGTGCAGTACATGTTCATTTTGTGCTTTTCTCGCTCAAATAGCGTTATTCCGACCTGAAAATGACAGAATATGAGTATTTTAGATTCATTTGTATTTATTTGTCAAACTGTCATAGAATGACATTTCCACTTTAGAAACATCAATTCTTGCATGTTTTTGAAGGACAGCATGGTTTATTTTGAATTCGTGTTGAGTTAGTGTGAAAAGTGCAGTATATGTTCATTTTGTGCTTTTCTCGCTCAAATAGCGTTATTCCGACCTGAAAATGACAGAATATGAGTATTTTAGATTCATTTGTATTTATTTGTCAAACTGTCATAGAATGACATTTCCACTTTAGAAACATCAATTCTTGCATGTTTTTGAAGGACAGCATGGTTTATTTTGAATTCGTGTTGAGTTAGTGTGAAAAGTGCAGTACATGTTCATTTTGTGCTTTTCTCGCTCAAATAGCGTTATTCCGACCTGAAAATGACAGAATATGAGTATTTTAGATTCATTTGTATTTATTTGTCAAACTGTCATAGAATGACATTTCCACTTTAGAAACATCAATTCTTGCATGTTTTTGAAGGACAGCATGGTTTATTTTGAATTCGTGTTGAGTTAGTGTGAAAAGTGCAGTATATGTTCATTTTCTGCTTTTCTCGCTCAAATAGCGTTATTCCGACCTGAAAATGACAGAATATGAGTATTTTAGATTCATTTGTATTTATTTGTCAAACTGTCATAGAATGACATTTCCACTTTAGAAACATCAATTCTTGCATGTTTTTGAAGGACAGCATGGTTTATTTTGAATTCGTGTTGAGTTAGTGTGAAAAGTGCAGTACATGTTCATTTTGTGCTTTTCTCGCTCAAATAGCGTTATTCCGACCTGAAAATGACAGAATATGAGTATTTTAGATTCATTTGTATTTATTTGTCAAACTGTCATAGAATGACATTTCCACTTTAGAAACATCAATTCTTGCATGTTTTTGAAGGACAGCATGGTTTATTTTGAATTCGTGTTGAGTTAGTGTGAAAAGTGCAGTACATGTTCATTTTGTGCTTTTCTCGCTCAAATAGCGTTATTCCGACCTGAAAATGACAGAATATGAGTATTTTAGATTCATTTGTATTTATTTGTCAAACTGTCATAGAATGACATTTCCACTTTAGAAACATCAATTCTTGCATGTTTTTGAAGGACAGCATGGTTTATTTTGAATTCGTGTTGAGTTAGTGTGAAAAGTGCAGTACATGTTCATTTTGTGCTTTTCTCGCTCAAATAGCGTTATTCCGACCTGAAAATGACAGAATATGAGTATTTTAGATTCATTTGTATTTATTTGTCAAACTGTCATAGAATGACATTTCCACTTTAGAAACATCAATTCTTGCATGTTTTTGAAGGACAGCATGGTTTATTTTGAATTCGTGTTGAGTTAGTGTGAAAAGTGCAGTATATGTTCATTTTGTGCTTTTCTCGCTCAAATAGCGTTATTCCGACCTGAAAATGACAGAATATGAGTATTTTAGATTCATTTGTATTTATTTGTCAAACTGTCATAGAATGACATTTCCACTTTAGAAACATCAATTCTTGCATGTTTTTGAAGGACAGCATGGTTTATTTTGAATTCGTGTTGAGTTAGTGTGAAAAGTGCAGTACATGTTCATTTTGTGCTTTTCTCGCTCAAATAGCGTTATTCCGACCTGAAAATGACAGAATATGAGTATTTTAGATTCATTTGTATTTATTTGTCAAACTGTCATAGAATGACATTTCCACTTTAGAAACATCAATTCTTGCATGTTTTTGAAGGACAGCATGGTTTATTTTGAATTCGTGTTGAGTTAGTGTGAAAAGTGCAGTATATGTTCATTTTCTGCTTTTCTCGCTCAAATAGCGTTATTCCGACCTGAAAATGACAGAATATGAGTATTTTAGATTCATTTGTATTTATTTGTCAAACTGTCATAGAATGACATTTCCACTTTAGAAACATCAATTCTTGCATGTTTTTGAAGGACAGCATGGTTTATTTTGAATTCGTGTTGAGTTAGTGTGAAAAGTGCAGTACATGTTCATTTTGTGCTTTTCTCGCTCAAATAGCGTTATTCCGACCTGAAAATGACAGAATATGAGTATTTTAGATTCATTTGTATTTATTTGTCAAACTGTCATAGAATGACATTTCCACTTTAGAAACATCAATTCTTGCATGTTTTTGAAGGACAGCATGGTTTATTTTGAATTCGTGTTGAGTTAGTGTGAAAAGTGCAGTACATGTTCATTTTGTGCTTTTCTCGCTCAAATAGCGTTATTCCGACCTGAAAATGACAGAATATGAGTATTTTAGATTCATTTGTATTTATTTGTCAAACTGTCATAGAATGACATTTCCACTTTAGAAACATCAATTCTTGCATGTTTTTGAAGGACAGCATGGTTTATTTTGAATTCGTGTTGAGTAAGTGTGAAAAGTGCAGTATATGTTCATTTTGTGCTTTTCTCGCTCAAATAGCGTTATTCCGACCTGAAAATGACAGAATATGAGTATTTTAGATTCATTTGTATTTATTTGTCAAACTGTCATAGAATGACATTTCCACTTTAGAAACATCAATTCTTGCATGTTTTTGAAGGACAGCATGGTTTATTTTGAATTCGTGTTGAGTTAGTGTGAAAAGTGCAGTATATGTTCATTTTGTGCTTTTCTCGCTCAAATAGCGTTATTCCGACCTGAAAATGACAGAATATGAGTATTTTAGATTCATTTGTATTTATTTGTCAAACTGTCATAGAATGACATTTCCACTTTAGAAACATCAATTCTTGCATGTTTTTGAAGGACAGCATGGTTTATTTTGAATTCGTGTTGAGTTAGTGTGAAAAGTGCAGTATATGTTCATTTTGTGCTTTTCTCGCTCAAATAGCGTTATTCCGACCTGAAAATGACAGAATATGAGTATTTTAGATTCATTTGTATTTATTTGTCAAACTGTCATAGAATGACATTTCCACTTTAGAAACATCAATTCTTGCATGTTTTTGAAGGACAGCATGGTTTATTTTGAATTCGTGTTGAGTTAGTGTGAAAAGTGCAGTATATGTTCATTTTGTGCTTTTCTCGCTCAAATAGCGTTATTCCGACCTGAAAATGACAGAATATGAGTATTTTAGATTCATTTGTATTTATTTGTCAAACTGTCATAGAATGACATTTCCACTTTAGAAACATCAATTCTTGCATGTTTTTGAAGGACAGCATGGTTTATTTTGAATTCGTGTTGAGTTAGTGTGAAAAGTGCAGTACATGTTCATTTTGTGCTTTTCTCGCTCAAATAGCGTTATTCCGACCTGAAAATGACAGAATATGAGTATTTTAGATTCATTTGTATTTATTTGTCAAACTGTCATAGAATGACATTTCCACTTTAGAAACATCAATTCTTGCATGTTTTTGAAGGACAGCATGGTTTATTTTGAATTCGTGTTGAGTTAGTGTGAAAAGTGCAGTATATGTTCATTTTCTGCTTTTCTCGCTCAAATAGCGTTATTCCGACCTGAAAATGACAGAATATGAGTATTTTAGATTCATTTGTATTTATTTGTCAAACTGTCATAGAATGACATTTCCACTTTAGAAACATCAATTCTTGCATGTTTTTGAAGGACAGCATGGTTTATTTTGAATTCGTGTTGAGTTAGTGTGAAAAGTGCAGTACATGTTCATTTTGTGCTTTTCTCGCTCAAATAGCGTTATTCCGACCTGAAAATGACAGAATATGAGTATTTTAGATTCATTTGTATTTATTTGTCAAACTGTCATAGAATGACATTTCCACTTTAGAAACATCAATTCTTGCATGTTTTTGAAGGACAGCATGGTTTATTTTGAATTCGTGTTGAGTAAGTGTGAAAAGTGCAGTATATGTTCATTTTGTGCTTTTCTCGCTCAAATAGCGTTATTCCGACCTGAAAATGACAGAATATGAGTATTTTAGATTCATTTGTATTTATTTGTCAAACTGTCATAGAATGACATTTCCACTTTAGAAACATCAATTCTTGCATGTTTTTGAAGGACAGCATGGTTTATTTTGAATTCGTGTTGAGTTAGTGTGAAAAGTGCAGTATATGTTCATTTTGTGCTTTTCTCGCTCAAATAGCGTTATTCCGACCTGAAAATGACAGAATATGAGTATTTTAGATTCATTTGTATTTATTTGTCAAACTGTCATAGAATGACATTTCCACTTTAGAAACATCAATTCTTGCATGTTTTTGAAGGACAGCATGGTTTATTTTGAATTCGTGTTGAGTTAGTGTGAAAAGTGCAGTACATGTTCATTTTGTGCTTTTCTCGCTCAAATAGCGTTATTCCGACCTGAAAATGACAGAATATGAGTATTTTAGATTCATTTGTATTTATTTGTCAAACTGTCATAGAATGACATTTCCACTTTAGAAACATCAATTCTTGCATGTTTTTGAAGGACAGCATGGTTTATTTTGAATTCGTGTTGAGTTAGTGTGAAAAGTGCAGTATATGTTCATTTTCTGCTTTTCTCGCTCAAATAGCGTTATTCCGACCTGAAAATGACAGAATATGAGTATTTTAGATTCATTTGTATTTATTTGTCAAACTGTCATAGAATGACATTTCCACTTTAGAAACATCAATTCTTGCATGTTTTTGAAGGACAGCATGGTTTATTTTGAATTCGTGTTGAGTTAGTGTGAAAAGTGCAGTACATGTTCATTTTGTGCTTTTCTCGCTCAAATAGCGTTATTCCGACCTGAAAATGACAGAATATGAGTATTTTAGATTCATTTGTATTTATTTGTCAAACTGTCATAGAATGACATTTCCACTTTAGAAACATCAATTCTTGCATGTTTTTGAAGGACAGCATGGTTTATTTTGAATTCGTGTTGAGTAAGTGTGAAAAGTGCAGTATATGTTCATTTTGTGCTTTTCTCGCTCAAATAGCGTTATTCCGACCTGAAAATGACAGAATATGAGTATTTTAGATTCATTTGTATTTATTTGTCAAACTGTCATAGAATGACATTTCCACTTTAGAAACATCAATTCTTGCATGTTTTTGAAGGACAGCATGGTTTATTTTGAATTCGTGTTGAGTTAGTGTGAAAAGTGCAGTATATGTTCATTTTCTGCTTTTCTCGCTCAAATAGCGTTATTCCGACCTGAAAATGACAGAATATGAGTATTTTAGATTCATTTGTATTTATTTGTCAAACTGTCATAGAATGACATTTCCACTTTAGAAACATCAATTCTTGCATGTTTTTGAAGGACAGCATGGTTTATTTTGAATTCGTGTTGAGTTAGTGTGAAAAGTGCAGTATATGTTCATTTTGTGCTTTTCTCGCTCAAATAGCGTTATTCCGACCTGAAAATGACAGAATATGAGTATTTTAGATTCATTTGTATTTATTTGTCAAACTGTCATAGAATGACATTTCCACTTTAGAAACATCAATTCTTGCATGTTTTTGAAGGACAGCATGGTTTATTTTGAATTCGTGTTGAGTTAGTGTGAAAAGTGCAGTATATGTTCATTTTGTGCTTTTCTCGCTCAAATAGCGTTATTCCGACCTGAAAATGACAGAATATGAGTATTTTAGATTCATTTGTATTTATTTGTCAAACTGTCATAGAATGACATTTCCACTTTAGAAACATCAATTCTTGCATGTTTTTGAAGGACAGCATGGTTTATTTTGAATTCGTGTTGAGTTAGTGTGAAAAGTGCAGTACATGTTCATTTTGTGCTTTTCTCGCTCAAATAGCGTTATTCCGACCTGAAAATGACAGAATATGAGTATTTTAGATTCATTTGTATTTATTTGTCAAACTGTCATAGAATGACATTTCCACTTTAGAAACATCAATTCTTGCATGTTTTTGAAGGCCAGCATGGTTTATTTTGAATTCGTGTTGAGTTAGTGTGAAAAGTGCAGTATATGTTCATTTTCTGCTTTTCTCGCTCAAATAGCGTTATTCCGACCTGAAAATGACAGAATATGAGTATTTTAGATTCATTTGTATTTATTTGTCAAACTGTCATAGAATGACATTTCCACTTTAGAAACATCAATTCTTGCATGTTTTTGAAGGACAGCATGGTTTATTTTGAATTCGTGTTGAGTTAGTGTGAAAAGTGCAGTACATGTTCATTTTGTGCTTTTCTCGCTCAAATAGCGTTATTCCGACCTGAAAATGACAGAATATGAGTATTTTAGATTCATTTGTATTTATTTGTCAAACTGTCATAGAATGACATTTCCACTTTAGAAACATCAATTCTTGCATGTTTTTGAAGGACAGCATGGTTTATTTTGAATTCGTGTTGAGTTAGTGTGAAAAGTGCAGTACATGTTCATTTTGTGCTTTTCTCGCTCAAATAGCGTTATTCCGACCTGAAAATGACAGAATATGAGTATTTTAGATTCATTTGTATTTATTTGTCAAACTGTCATAGAATGACATTTCCACTTTAGAAACATCAATTCTTGCATGTTTTTGAAGGACAGCATGGTTTATTTTGAATTCGTGTTGAGTTAGTGTGAAAAGTGCAGTATATGTTCATTTTGTGCTTTTCTCGCTCAAATAGCGTTATTCCGACCTGAAAATGACAGAATATGAGTATTTTAGATTCATTTGTATTTATTTGTCAAACTGTCATAGAATGACATTTCCACTTTAGAAACATCAATTCTTGCATGTTTTTGAAGGACAGCATGGTTTATTTTGAATTCGTGTTGAGTTAGTGTGAAAAGTGCAGTATATGTTCATTTTCTGCTTTTCTCGCTCAAATAGCGTTATTCCGACCTGAAAATGACAGAATATGAGTATTTTAGATTCATTTGTATTTATTTGTCAAACTGTCATAGAATGACATTTCCACTTTAGAAACATCAATTCTTGCATGTTTTTGAAGGACAGCATGGTTTATTTTGAATTCGTGTTGAGTTAGTGTGAAAAGTGCAGTACATGTTCATTTTGTGCTTTTCTCGCTCAAATAGCGTTATTCCGACCTGAAAATGACAGAATATGAGTATTTTAGATTCATTTGTATTTATTTGTCAAACTGTCATAGAATGACATTTCCACTTTAGAAACATCAATTCTTGCATGTTTTTGAAGGCCAGCATGGTTTATTTTGAATTCGTGTTGAGTTAGTGTGAAAAGTGCAGTATATGTTCATTTTCTGCTTTTCTCGCTCAAATAGCGTTATTCCGACCTGAAAATGACAGAATATGAGTATTTTAGATTCATTTGTATTTATTTGTCAAACTGTCATAGAATGACATTTCCACTTTAGAAACATCAATTCTTGCATGTTTTTGAAGGACAGCATGGTTTATTTTGAATTCGTGTTGAGTTAGTGTGAAAAGTGCAGTACATGTTCATTTTGTGCTTTTCTCGCTCAAATAGCGTTATTCCGACCTGAAAATGACAGAATATGAGTATTTTAGATTCATTTGTATTTATTTGTCAAACTGTCATAGAATGACATTTCCACTTTAGAAACATCAATTCTTGCATGTTTTTGAAGGACAGCATGGTTTATTTTGAATTCGTGTTGAGTTAGTGTGAAAAGTGCAGTACATGTTCATTTTGTGCTTTTCTCGCTCAAATAGCGTTATTCCGACCTGAAAATGACAGAATATGAGTATTTTAGATTCATTTGTATTTATTTGTCAAACTGTCATAGAATGACATTTCCACTTTAGAAACATCAATTCTTGCATGTTTTTGAAGGACAGCATGGTTTATTTTGAATTCGTGTTGAGTTAGTGTGAAAAGTGCAGTATATGTTCATTTTGTGCTTTTCTCGCTCAAATAGCGTTATTCCGACCTGAAAATGACAGAATATGAGTATTTTAGATTCATTTGTATTTATTTGTCAAACTGTCATAGAATGACATTTCCACTTTAGAAACATCAATTCTTGCATGTTTTTGAAGGACAGCATGGTTTATTTTGAATTCGTGTTGAGTTAGTGTGAAAAGTGCAGTATATGTTCATTTTCTGCTTTTCTCGCTCAAATAGCGTTATTCCGACCTGAAAATGACAGAATATGAGTATTTTAGATTCATTTGTATTTATTTGTCAAACTGTCATAGAATGACATTTCCACTTTAGAAACATCAATTCTTGCATGTTTTTGAAGGACAGCATGGTTTATTTTGAATTCGTGTTGAGTTAGTGTGAAAAGTGCAGTACATGTTCATTTTGTGCTTTTCTCGCTCAAATAGCGTTATTCCGACCTGAAAATGACAGAATATGAGTATTTTAGATTCATTTGTATTTATTTGTCAAACTGTCATAGAATGACATTTCCACTTTAGAAACATCAATTCTTGCATGTTTTTGAAGGCCAGCATGGTTTATTTTGAATTCGTGTTGAGTTAGTGTGAAAAGTGCAGTATATGTTCATTTTCTGCTTTTCTCGCTCAAATAGCGTTATTCCGACCTGAAAATGACAGAATATGAGTATTTTAGATTCATTTGTATTTATTTGTCAAACTGTCATAGAATGACATTTCCACTTTAGAAACATCAATTCTTGCATGTTTTTGAAGGACAGCATGGTTTATTTTGAATTCGTGTTGAGTTAGTGTGAAAAGTGCAGTACATGTTCATTTTGTGCTTTTCTCGCTCAAATAGCGTTATTCCGACCTGAAAATGACAGAATATGAGTATTTTAGATTCATTTGTATTTATTTGTCAAACTGTCATAGAATGACATTTCCACTTTAGAAACATCAATTCTTGCATGTTTTTGAAGGACAGCATGGTTTATTTTGAATTCGTGTTGAGTTAGTGTGAAAAGTGCAGTACATGTTCATTTTGTGCTTTTCTCGCTCAAATAGCGTTATTCCGACCTGAAAATGACAGAATATGAGTATTTTAGATTCATTTGTATTTATTTGTCAAACTGTCATAGAATGACATTTCCACTTTAGAAACATCAATTCTTGCATGTTTTTGAAGGACAGCATGGTTTATTTTGAATTCGTGTTGAGTAAGTGTGAAAAGTGCAGTATATGTTCATTTTGTGCTTTTCTCGCTCAAATAGCGTTATTCCGACCTGAAAATGACAGAATATGAGTATTTTAGATTCATTTGTATTTATTTGTCAAACTGTCATAGAATGACATTTCCACTTTAGAAACATCAATTCTTGCATGTTTTTGAAGGACAGCATGGTTTATTTTGAATTCGTGTTGAGTTAGTGTGAAAAGTGCAGTATATGTTCATTTTGTGCTTTTCTCGCTCAAATAGCGTTATTCCGACCTGAAAATGACAGAATATGAGTATTTTAGATTCATTTGTATTTATTTGTCAAACTGTCATAGAATGACATTTCCACTTTAGAAACATCAATTCTTGCATGTTTTTGAAGGACAGCATGGTTTATTTTGAATTCGTGTTGAGTTAGTGTGAAAAGTGCAGTATATGTTCATTTTGTGCTTTTCTCGCTCAAATAGCGTTATTCCGACCTGAAAATGACAGAATATGAGTATTTTAGATTCATTTGTATTTATTTGTCAAACTGTCATAGAATGACATTTCCACTTTAGAAACATCAATTCTTGCATGTTTTTGAAGGACAGCATGGTTTATTTTGAATTCGTGTTGAGTTAGTGTGAAAAGTGCAGTATATGTTCATTTTGTGCTTTTCTCGCTCAAATAGCGTTATTCCGACCTGAAAATGACAGAATATGAGTATTTTAGATTCATTTGTATTTATTTGTCAAACTGTCATAGAATGACATTTCCACTTTAGAAACATCAATTCTTGCATGTTTTTGAAGGACAGCATGGTTTATTTTGAATTCGTGTTGAGTTAGTGTGAAAAGTGCAGTACATGTTCATTTTGTGCTTTTCTCGCTCAAATAGCGTTATTCCGACCTGAAAATGACAGAATATGAGTATTTTAGATTCATTTGTATTTATTTGTCAAACTGTCATAGAATGACATTTCCACTTTAGAAACATCAATTCTTGCATGTTTTTGAAGGACAGCATGGTTTATTTTGAATTCGTGTTGAGTTAGTGTGAAAAGTGCAGTATATGTTCATTTTGTGCTTTTCTCGCTCAAATAGCGTTATTCCGACCTGAAAATGACAGAATATGAGTATTTTAGATTCATTTGTATTTATTTGTCAAACTGTCATAGAATGACATTTCCACTTTAGAAACATCAATTCTTGCATGTTTTTGAAGGACAGCATGGTTTATTTTGAATTCGTGTTGAGTTAGTGTGAAAAGTGCAGTATATGTTCATTTTGTGCTTTTCTCGCTCAAATAGCGTTATTCCGACCTGAAAATGACAGAATATGAGTATTTTAGATTCATTTGTATTTATTTGTCAAACTGTCATAGAATGACATTTCCACTTTAGAAACATCAATTCTTGCATGTTTTTGAAGGACAGCATGGTTTATTTTGAATTCGTGTTGAGTTAGTGTGAAAAGTGCAGTATATGTTCATTTTCTGCTTTTCTCGCTCAAATAGCGTTATTCCGACCTGAAAATGACAGAATATGAGTATTTTAGATTCATTTGTATTTATTTGTCAAACTGTCATAGAATGACATTTCCACTTTAGAAACATCAATTCTTGCATGTTTTTGAAGGACAGCATGGTTTATTTTGAATTCGTGTTGAGTTAGTGTGAAAAGTGCAGTACATGTTCATTTTGTGCTTTTCTCGCTCAAATAGCGTTATTCCGACCTGAAAATGACAGAATATGAGTATTTTAGATTCATTTGTATTTATTTGTCAAACTGTCATAGAATGACATTTCCACTTTAGAAACATCAATTCTTGCATGTTTTTGAAGGACAGCATGGTTTATTTTGAATTCGTGTTGAGTAAGTGTGAAAAGTGCAGTATATGTTCATTTTGTGCTTTTCTCGCTCAAATAGCGTTATTCCGACCTGAAAATGACAGAATATGAGTATTTTAGATTCATTTGTATTTATTTGTCAAACTGTCATAGAATGACATTTCCACTTTAGAAACATCAATTCTTGCATGTTTTTGAAGGACAGCATGGTTTATTTTGAATTCGTGTTGAGTTAGTGTGAAAAGTGCAGTATATGTTCATTTTGTGCTTTTCTCGCTCAAATAGCGTTATTCCGACCTGAAAATGACAGAATATGAGTATTTTAGATTCATTTGTATTTATTTGTCAAACTGTCATAGAATGACATTTCCACTTTAGAAACATCAATTCTTGCATGTTTTTGAAGGACAGCATGGTTTATTTTGAATTCGTGTTGAGTTAGTGTGAAAAGTGCAGTACATGTTCATTTTGTGCTTTTCTCGCTCAAATAGCGTTATTCCGACCTGAAAATGACAGAATATGAGTATTTTAGATTCATTTGTATTTATTTGTCAAACTGTCATAGAATGACATTTCCACTTTAGAAACATCAATTCTTGCATGTTTTTGAAGGACAGCATGGTTTATTTTGAATTCGTGTTGAGTTAGTGTGAAAAGTGCAGTATATGTTCATTTTCTGCTTTTCTCGCTCAAATAGCGTTATTCCGACCTGAAAATGACAGAATATGAGTATTTTAGATTCATTTGTATTTATTTGTCAAACTGTCATAGAATGACATTTCCACTTTAGAAACATCAATTCTTGCATGTTTTTGAAGGACAGCATGGTTTATTTTGAATTCGTGTTGAGTTAGTGTGAAAAGTGCAGTACATGTTCATTTTGTGCTTTTCTCGCTCAAATAGCGTTATTCCGACCTGAAAATGACAGAATATGAGTATTTTAGATTCATTTGTATTTATTTGTCAAACTGTCATAGAATGACATTTCCACTTTAGAAACATCAATTCTTGCATGTTTTTGAAGGACAGCATGGTTTATTTTGAATTCGTGTTGAGTTAGTGTGAAAAGTGCAGTATATGTTCATTTTGTGCTTTTCTCGCTCAAATAGCGTTATTCCGACCTGAAAATGACAGAATATGAGTATTTTAGATTCATTTGTATTTATTTGTCAAACTGTCATAGAATGACATTTCCACTTTAGAAACATCAATTCTTGCATGTTTTTGAAGGACAGCATGGTTTATTTTGAATTCGTGTTGAGTTAGTGTGAAAAGTGCAGTATATGTTCATTTTGTGCTTTTCTCGCTCAAATAGCGTTATTCCGACCTGAAAATGACAGAATATGAGTATTTTAGATTCATTTGTATTTATTTGTCAAACTGTCATAGAATGACATTTCCACTTTAGAAACATCAATTCTTGCATGTTTTTGAAGGACAGCATGGTTTATTTTGAATTCGTGTTGAGTTAGTGTGAAAAGTGCAGTATATGTTCATTTTCTGCTTTTCTCGCTCAAATAGCGTTATTCCGACCTGAAAATGACAGAATATGAGTATTTTAGATTCATTTGTATTTATTTGTCAAACTGTCATAGAATGACATTTCCACTTTAGAAACATCAATTCTTGCATGTTTTTGAAGGACAGCATGGTTTATTTTGAATTCGTGTTGAGTTAGTGTGAAAAGTGCAGTACATGTTCATTTTGTGCTTTTCTCGCTCAAATAGCGTTATTCCGACCTGAAAATGACAGAATATGAGTATTTTAGATTCATTTGTATTTATTTGTCAAACTGTCATAGAATGACATTTCCACTTTAGAAACATCAATTCTTGCATGTTTTTGAAGGACAGCATGGTTTATTTTGAATTCGTGTTGAGTTAGTGTGAAAAGTGCAGTATATGTTCATTTTCTGCTTTTCTCGCTCAAATAGCGTTATTCCGACCTGAAAATGACAGAATATGAGTATTTTAGATTCATTTGTATTTATTTGTCAAACTGTCATAGAATGACATTTCCACTTTAGAAACATCAATTCTTGCATGTTTTTGAAGGACAGCATGGTTTATTTTGAATTCGTGTTGAGTTAGTGTGAAAAGTGCAGTATATGTTCATTTTCTGCTTTTCTCGCTCAAATAGCGTTATTCCGACCTGAAAATGACAGAATATGAGTATTTTAGATTCATTTGTATTTATTTGTCAAACTGTCATAGAATGACATTTCCACTTTAGAAACATCAATTCTTGCATGTTTTTGAAGGACAGCATGGTTTATTTTGAATTCGTGTTGAGTTAGTGTGAAAAGTGCAGTATATGTTCATTTTGTGCTTTTCTCGCTCAAATAGCGTTATTCCGACCTGAAAATGACAGAATATGAGTATTTTAGATTCATTTGTATTTATTTGTCAAACTGTCATAGAATGACATTTCCACTTTAGAAACATCAATTCTTGCATGTTTTTGAAGGACAGCATGGTTTATTTTGAATTCGTGTTGAGTTAGTGTGAAAAGTGCAGTATATGTTCATTTTGTGCTTTTCTCGCTCAAATAGCGTTATTCCGACCTGAAAATGACAGAATATGAGTATTTTAGATTCATTTGTATTTATTTGTCAAACTGTCATAGAATGACATTTCCACTTTAGAAACATCAATTCTTGCATGTTTTTGAAGGACAGCATGGTTTATTTTGAATTCGTGTTGAGTTAGTGTGAAAAGTGCAGTACATGTTCATTTTGTGCTTTTCTCGCTCAAATAGCGTTATTCCGACCTGAAAATGACAGAATATGAGTATTTTAGATTCATTTGTATTTATTTGTCAAACTGTCATAGAATGACATTTCCACTTTAGAAACATCAATTCTTGCATGTTTTTGAAGGCCAGCATGGTTTATTTTGAATTCGTGTTGAGTTAGTGTGAAAAGTGCAGTATATGTTCATTTTCTGCTTTTCTCGCTCAAATAGCGTTATTCCGACCTGAAAATGACAGAATATGAGTATTTTAGATTCATTTGTATTTATTTGTCAAACTGTCATAGAATGACATTTCCACTTTAGAAACATCAATTCTTGCATGTTTTTGAAGGACAGCATGGTTTATTTTGAATTCGTGTTGAGTTAGTGTGAAAAGTGCAGTACATGTTCATTTTGTGCTTTTCTCGCTCAAATAGCGTTATTCCGACCTGAAAATGACAGAATATGAGTATTTTAGATTCATTTGTATTTATTTGTCAAACTGTCATAGAATGACATTTCCACTTTAGAAACATCAATTCTTGCATGTTTTTGAAGGACAGCATGGTTTATTTTGAATTCGTGTTGAGTTAGTGTGAAAAGTGCAGTACATGTTCATTTTGTGCTTTTCTCGCTCAAATAGCGTTATTCCGACCTGAAAATGACAGAATATGAGTATTTTAGATTCATTTGTATTTATTTGTCAAACTGTCATAGAATGACATTTCCACTTTAGAAACATCAATTCTTGCATGTTTTTGAAGGACAGCATGGTTTATTTTGAATTCGTGTTGAGTTAGTGTGAAAAGTGCAGTATATGTTCATTTTGTGCTTTTCTCGCTCAAATAGCGTTATTCCGACCTGAAAATGACAGAATATGAGTATTTTAGATTCATTTGTATTTATTTGTCAAACTGTCATAGAATGACATTTCCACTTTAGAAACATCAAT
This sequence comes from Chaetodon auriga, assembly GCF_051107435.1. Lineage (NCBI taxonomy): Eukaryota > Metazoa > Chordata > Actinopteri > Chaetodontiformes > Chaetodontidae > Chaetodon > Chaetodon auriga. The sequence goes on from NW_027481944.1 coordinate 86,645, forward strand.
TCTTGCATGTTTTTGAAGGACAGCATGGTTTATTTTGAATTCGTGTTGAGTTAGTGTGAAAAGTGCAGTATATGTTCATTTTCTGCTTTTCTCGCTCAAATAGCGTTATTCCGACCTGAAAATGACAGAATATGAGTATTTTAGATTCATTTGTATTTATTTGTCAAACTGTCATAGAATGACATTTCCACTTTAGAAACATCAATTCTTGCATGTTTTTGAAGGACAGCATGGTTTATTTTGAATTCGTGTTGAGTTAGTGTGAAAAGTGCAGTACATGTTCATTTTGTGCTTTTCTCGCTCAAATAGCGTTATTCCGACCTGAAAATGACAGAATATGAGTATTTTAGATTCATTTGTATTTATTTGTCAAACTGTCATAGAATGACATTTCCACTTTAGAAACATCAATTCTTGCATGTTTTTGAAGGCCAGCATGGTTTATTTTGAATTCGTGTTGAGTTAGTGTGAAAAGTGCAGTATATGTTCATTTTCTGCTTTTCTCGCTCAAATAGCGTTATTCCGACCTGAAAATGACAGAATATGAGTATTTTAGATTCATTTGTATTTATTTGTCAAACTGTCATAGAATGACATTTCCACTTTAGAAACATCAATTCTTGCATGTTTTTGAAGGACAGCATGGTTTATTTTGAATTCGTGTTGAGTTAGTGTGAAAAGTGCAGTACATGTTCATTTTGTGCTTTTCTCGCTCAAATAGCGTTATTCCGACCTGAAAATGACAGAATATGAGTATTTTAGATTCATTTGTATTTATTTGTCAAACTGTCATAGAATGACATTTCCACTTTAGAAACATCAATTCTTGCATGTTTTTGAAGGACAGCATGGTTTATTTTGAATTCGTGTTGAGTTAGTGTGAAAAGTGCAGTACATGTTCATTTTGTGCTTTTCTCGCTCAAATAGCGTTATTCCGACCTGAAAATGACAGAATATGAGTATTTTAGATTCATTTGTATTTATTTGTCAAACTGTCATAGAATGACATTTCCACTTTAGAAACATCAATTCTTGCATGTTTTTGAAGGACAGCATGGTTTATTTTGAATTCGTGTTGAGTAAGTGTGAAAAGTGCAGTATATGTTCATTTTGTGCTTTTCTCGCTCAAATAGCGTTATTCCGACCTGAAAATGACAGAATATGAGTATTTTAGATTCATTTGTATTTATTTGTCAAACTGTCATAGAATGACATTTCCACTTTAGAAACATCAATTCTTGCATGTTTTTGAAGGACAGCATGGTTTATTTTGAATTCGTGTTGAGTTAGTGTGAAAAGTGCAGTATATGTTCATTTTGTGCTTTTCTCGCTCAAATAGCGTTATTCCGACCTGAAAATGACAGAATATGAGTATTTTAGATTCATTTGTATTTATTTGTCAAACTGTCATAGAATGACATTTCCACTTTAGAAACATCAATTCTTGCATGTTTTTGAAGGACAGCATGGTTTATTTTGAATTCGTGTTGAGTTAGTGTGAAAAGTGCAGTATATGTTCATTTTGTGCTTTTCTCGCTCAAATAGCGTTATTCCGACCTGAAAATGACAGAATATGAGTATTTTAGATTCATTTGTATTTATTTGTCAAACTGTCATAGAATGACATTTCCACTTTAGAAACATCAATTCTTGCATGTTTTTGAAGGACAGCATGGTTTATTTTGAATTCGTGTTGAGTTAGTGTGAAAAGTGCAGTATATGTTCATTTTGTGCTTTTCTCGCTCAAATAGCGTTATTCCGACCTGAAAATGACAGAATATGAGTATTTTAGATTCATTTGTATTTATTTGTCAAACTGTCATAGAATGACATTTCCACTTTAGAAACATCAATTCTTGCATGTTTTTGAAGGACAGCATGGTTTATTTTGAATTCGTGTTGAGTTAGTGTGAAAAGTGCAGTACATGTTCATTTTGTGCTTTTCTCGCTCAAATAGCGTTATTCCGACCTGAAAATGACAGAATATGAGTATTTTAGATTCATTTGTATTTATTTGTCAAACTGTCATAGAATGACATTTCCACTTTAGAAACATCAATTCTTGCATGTTTTTGAAGGACAGCATGGTTTATTTTGAATTCGTGTTGAGTTAGTGTGAAAAGTGCAGTATATGTTCATTTTGTGCTTTTCTCGCTCAAATAGCGTTATTCCGACCTGAAAATGACAGAATATGAGTATTTTAGATTCATTTGTATTTATTTGTCAAACTGTCATAGAATGACATTTCCACTTTAGAAACATCAATTCTTGCATGTTTTTGAAGGACAGCATGGTTTATTTTGAATTCGTGTTGAGTTAGTGTGAAAAGTGCAGTATATGTTCATTTTGTGCTTTTCTCGCTCAAATAGCGTTATTCCGACCTGAAAATGACAGAATATGAGTATTTTAGATTCATTTGTATTTATTTGTCAAACTGTCATAGAATGACATTTCCACTTTAGAAACATCAATTCTTGCATGTTTTTGAAGGACAGCATGGTTTATTTTGAATTCGTGTTGAGTTAGTGTGAAAAGTGCAGTATATGTTCATTTTCTGCTTTTCTCGCTCAAATAGCGTTATTCCGACCTGAAAATGACAGAATATGAGTATTTTAGATTCATTTGTATTTATTTGTCAAACTGTCATAGAATGACATTTCCACTTTAGAAACATCAATTCTTGCATGTTTTTGAAGGACAGCATGGTTTATTTTGAATTCGTGTTGAGTTAGTGTGAAAAGTGCAGTACATGTTCATTTTGTGCTTTTCTCGCTCAAATAGCGTTATTCCGACCTGAAAATGACAGAATATGAGTATTTTAGATTCATTTGTATTTATTTGTCAAACTGTCATAGAATGACATTTCCACTTTAGAAACATCAATTCTTGCATGTTTTTGAAGGACAGCATGGTTTATTTTGAATTCGTGTTGAGTAAGTGTGAAAAGTGCAGTATATGTTCATTTTGTGCTTTTCTCGCTCAAATAGCGTTATTCCGACCTGAAAATGACAGAATATGAGTATTTTAGATTCATTTGTATTTATTTGTCAAACTGTCATAGAATGACATTTCCACTTTAGAAACATCAATTCTTGCATGTTTTTGAAGGACAGCATGGTTTATTTTGAATTCGTGTTGAGTTAGTGTGAAAAGTGCAGTATATGTTCATTTTGTGCTTTTCTCGCTCAAATAGCGTTATTCCGACCTGAAAATGACAGAATATGAGTATTTTAGATTCATTTGTATTTATTTGTCAAACTGTCATAGAATGACATTTCCACTTTAGAAACATCAATTCTTGCATGTTTTTGAAGGACAGCATGGTTTATTTTGAATTCGTGTTGAGTTAGTGTGAAAAGTGCAGTACATGTTCATTTTGTGCTTTTCTCGCTCAAATAGCGTTATTCCGACCTGAAAATGACAGAATATGAGTATTTTAGATTCATTTGTATTTATTTGTCAAACTGTCATAGAATGACATTTCCACTTTAGAAACATCAATTCTTGCATGTTTTTGAAGGACAGCATGGTTTATTTTGAATTCGTGTTGAGTTAGTGTGAAAAGTGCAGTATATGTTCATTTTCTGCTTTTCTCGCTCAAATAGCGTTATTCCGACCTGAAAATGACAGAATATGAGTATTTTAGATTCATTTGTATTTATTTGTCAAACTGTCATAGAATGACATTTCCACTTTAGAAACATCAATTCTTGCATGTTTTTGAAGGACAGCATGGTTTATTTTGAATTCGTGTTGAGTTAGTGTGAAAAGTGCAGTACATGTTCATTTTGTGCTTTTCTCGCTCAAATAGCGTTATTCCGACCTGAAAATGACAGAATATGAGTATTTTAGATTCATTTGTATTTATTTGTCAAACTGTCATAGAATGACATTTCCACTTTAGAAACATCAATTCTTGCATGTTTTTGAAGGACAGCATGGTTTATTTTGAATTCGTGTTGAGTTAGTGTGAAAAGTGCAGTATATGTTCATTTTGTGCTTTTCTCGCTCAAATAGCGTTATTCCGACCTGAAAATGACAGAATATGAGTATTTTAGATTCATTTGTATTTATTTGTCAAACTGTCATAGAATGACATTTCCACTTTAGAAACATCAATTCTTGCATGTTTTTGAAGGACAGCATGGTTTATTTTGAATTCGTGTTGAGTTAGTGTGAAAAGTGCAGTATATGTTCATTTTGTGCTTTTCTCGCTCAAATAGCGTTATTCCGACCTGAAAATGACAGAATATGAGTATTTTAGATTCATTTGTATTTATTTGTCAAACTGTCATAGAATGACATTTCCACTTTAGAAACATCAATTCTTGCATGTTTTTGAAGGACAGCATGGTTTATTTTGAATTCGTGTTGAGTTAGTGTGAAAAGTGCAGTATATGTTCATTTTCTGCTTTTCTCGCTCAAATAGCGTTATTCCGACCTGAAAATGACAGAATATGAGTATTTTAGATTCATTTGTATTTATTTGTCAAACTGTCATAGAATGACATTTCCACTTTAGAAACATCAATTCTTGCATGTTTTTGAAGGACAGCATGGTTTATTTTGAATTCGTGTTGAGTTAGTGTGAAAAGTGCAGTACATGTTCATTTTGTGCTTTTCTCGCTCAAATAGCGTTATTCCGACCTGAAAATGACAGAATATGAGTATTTTAGATTCATTTGTATTTATTTGTCAAACTGTCATAGAATGACATTTCCACTTTAGAAACATCAATTCTTGCATGTTTTTGAAGGACAGCATGGTTTATTTTGAATTCGTGTTGAGTAAGTGTGAAAAGTGCAGTATATGTTCATTTTGTGCTTTTCTCGCTCAAATAGCGTTATTCCGACCTGAAAATGACAGAATATGAGTATTTTAGATTCATTTGTATTTATTTGTCAAACTGTCATAGAATGACATTTCCACTTTAGAAACATCAATTCTTGCATGTTTTTGAAGGACAGCATGGTTTATTTTGAATTCGTGTTGAGTTAGTGTGAAAAGTGCAGTATATGTTCATTTTGTGCTTTTCTCGCTCAAATAGCGTTATTCCGACCTGAAAATGACAGAATATGAGTATTTTAGATTCATTTGTATTTATTTGTCAAACTGTCATAGAATGACATTTCCACTTTAGAAACATCAATTCTTGCATGTTTTTGAAGGACAGCATGGTTTATTTTGAATTCGTGTTGAGTTAGTGTGAAAAGTGCAGTACATGTTCATTTTGTGCTTTTCTCGCTCAAATAGCGTTATTCCGACCTGAAAATGACAGAATATGAGTATTTTAGATTCATTTGTATTTATTTGTCAAACTGTCATAGAATGACATTTCCACTTTAGAAACATCAATTCTTGCATGTTTTTGAAGGACAGCATGGTTTATTTTGAATTCGTGTTGAGTTAGTGTGAAAAGTGCAGTATATGTTCATTTTCTGCTTTTCTCGCTCAAATAGCGTTATTCCGACCTGAAAATGACAGAATATGAGTATTTTAGATTCATTTGTATTTATTTGTCAAACTGTCATAGAATGACATTTCCACTTTAGAAACATCAATTCTTGCATGTTTTTGAAGGACAGCATGGTTTATTTTGAATTCGTGTTGAGTTAGTGTGAAAAGTGCAGTACATGTTCATTTTGTGCTTTTCTCGCTCAAATAGCGTTATTCCGACCTGAAAATGACAGAATATGAGTATTTTAGATTCATTTGTATTTATTTGTCAAACTGTCATAGAATGACATTTCCACTTTAGAAACATCAATTCTTGCATGTTTTTGAAGGACAGCATGGTTTATTTTGAATTCGTGTTGAGTAAGTGTGAAAAGTGCAGTATATGTTCATTTTGTGCTTTTCTCGCTCAAATAGCGTTATTCCGACCTGAAAATGACAGAATATGAGTATTTTAGATTCATTTGTATTTATTTGTCAAACTGTCATAGAATGACATTTCCACTTTAGAAACATCAATTCTTGCATGTTTTTGAAGGACAGCATGGTTTATTTTGAATTCGTGTTGAGTTAGTGTGAAAAGTGCAGTATATGTTCATTTTCTGCTTTTCTCGCTCAAATAGCGTTATTCCGACCTGAAAATGACAGAATATGAGTATTTTAGATTCATTTGTATTTATTTGTCAAACTGTCATAGAATGACATTTCCACTTTAGAAACATCAATTCTTGCATGTTTTTGAAGGACAGCATGGTTTATTTTGAATTCGTGTTGAGTTAGTGTGAAAAGTGCAGTATATGTTCATTTTGTGCTTTTCTCGCTCAAATAGCGTTATTCCGACCTGAAAATGACAGAATATGAGTATTTTAGATTCATTTGTATTTATTTGTCAAACTGTCATAGAATGACATTTCCACTTTAGAAACATCAATTCTTGCATGTTTTTGAAGGACAGCATGGTTTATTTTGAATTCGTGTTGAGTTAGTGTGAAAAGTGCAGTATATGTTCATTTTGTGCTTTTCTCGCTCAAATAGCGTTATTCCGACCTGAAAATGACAGAATATGAGTATTTTAGATTCATTTGTATTTATTTGTCAAACTGTCATAGAATGACATTTCCACTTTAGAAACATCAATTCTTGCATGTTTTTGAAGGACAGCATGGTTTATTTTGAATTCGTGTTGAGTTAGTGTGAAAAGTGCAGTACATGTTCATTTTGTGCTTTTCTCGCTCAAATAGCGTTATTCCGACCTGAAAATGACAGAATATGAGTATTTTAGATTCATTTGTATTTATTTGTCAAACTGTCATAGAATGACATTTCCACTTTAGAAACATCAATTCTTGCATGTTTTTGAAGGACAGCATGGTTTATTTTGAATTCGTGTTGAGTTAGTGTGAAAAGTGCAGTACATGTTCATTTTGTGCTTTTCTCGCTCAAATAGCGTTATTCCGACCTGAAAATGACAGAATATGAGTATTTTAGATTCATTTGTATTTATTTGTCAAACTGTCATAGAATGACATTTCCACTTTAGAAACATCAATTCTTGCATGTTTTTGAAGGACAGCATGGTTTATTTTGAATTCGTGTTGAGTAAGTGTGAAAAGTGCAGTATATGTTCATTTTGTGCTTTTCTCGCTCAAATAGCGTTATTCCGACCTGAAAATGACAGAATATGAGTATTTTAGATTCATTTGTATTTATTTGTCAAACTGTCATAGAATGACATTTCCACTTTAGAAACATCAATTCTTGCATGTTTTTGAAGGACAGCATGGTTTATTTTGAATTCGTGTTGAGTTAGTGTGAAAAGTGCAGTATATGTTCATTTTGTGCTTTTCTCGCTCAAATAGCGTTATTCCGACCTGAAAATGACAGAATATGAGTATTTTAGATTCATTTGTATTTATTTGTCAAACTGTCATAGAATGACATTTCCACTTTAGAAACATCAATTCTTGCATGTTTTTGAAGGACAGCATGGTTTATTTTGAATTCGTGTTGAGTTAGTGTGAAAAGTGCAGTACATGTTCATTTTGTGCTTTTCTCGCTCAAATAGCGTTATTCCGACCTGAAAATGACAGAATATGAGTATTTTAGATTCATTTGTATTTATTTGTCAAACTGTCATAGAATGACATTTCCACTTTAGAAACATCAATTCTTGCATGTTTTTGAAGGACAGCATGGTTTATTTTGAATTCGTGTTGAGTTAGTGTGAAAAGTGCAGTATATGTTCATTTTCTGCTTTTCTCGCTCAAATAGCGTTATTCCGACCTGAAAATGACAGAATATGAGTATTTTAGATTCATTTGTATTTATTTGTCAAACTGTCATAGAATGACATTTCCACTTTAGAAACATCAATTCTTGCATGTTTTTGAAGGACAGCATGGTTTATTTTGAATTCGTGTTGAGTTAGTGTGAAAAGTGCAGTACATGTTCATTTTGTGCTTTTCTCGCTCAAATAGCGTTATTCCGACCTGAAAATGACAGAATATGAGTATTTTAGATTCATTTGTATTTATTTGTCAAACTGTCATAGAATGACATTTCCACTTTAGAAACATCAATTCTTGCATGTTTTTGAAGGACAGCATGGTTTATTTTGAATTCGTGTTGAGTAAGTGTGAAAAGTGCAGTATATGTTCATTTTGTGCTTTTCTCGCTCAAATAGCGTTATTCCGACCTGAAAATGACAGAATATGAGTATTTTAGATTCATTTGTATTTATTTGTCAAACTGTCATAGAATGACATTTCCACTTTAGAAACATCAATTCTTGCATGTTTTTGAAGGACAGCATGGTTTATTTTGAATTCGTGTTGAGTTAGTGTGAAAAGTGCAGTATATGTTCATTTTCTGCTTTTCTCGCTCAAATAGCGTTATTCCGACCTGAAAATGACAGAATATGAGTATTTTAGATTCATTTGTATTTATTTGTCAAACTGTCATAGAATGACATTTCCACTTTAGAAACATCAATTCTTGCATGTTTTTGAAGGACAGCATGGTTTATTTTGAATTCGTGTTGAGTTAGTGTGAAAAGTGCAGTATATGTTCATTTTGTGCTTTTCTCGCTCAAATAGCGTTATTCCGACCTGAAAATGACAGAATATGAGTATTTTAGATTCATTTGTATTTATTTGTCAAACTGTCATAGAATGACATTTCCACTTTAGAAACATCAATTCTTGCATGTTTTTGAAGGACAGCATGGTTTATTTTGAATTCGTGTTGAGTTAGTGTGAAAAGTGCAGTATATGTTCATTTTGTGCTTTTCTCGCTCAAATAGCGTTATTCCGACCTGAAAATGACAGAATATGAGTATTTTAGATTCATTTGTATTTATTTGTCAAACTGTCATAGAATGACATTTCCACTTTAGAAACATCAATTCTTGCATGTTTTTGAAGGACAGCATGGTTTATTTTGAATTCGTGTTGAGTTAGTGTGAAAAGTGCAGTACATGTTCATTTTGTGCTTTTCTCGCTCAAATAGCGTTATTCCGACCTGAAAATGACAGAATATGAGTATTTTAGATTCATTTGTATTTATTTGTCAAACTGTCATAGAATGACATTTCCACTTTAGAAACATCAATTCTTGCATGTTTTTGAAGGACAGCATGGTTTATTTTGAATTCGTGTTGAGTTAGTGTGAAAAGTGCAGTATATGTTCATTTTCTGCTTTTCTCGCTCAAATAGCGTTATTCCGACCTGAAAATGACAGAATATGAGTATTTTAGATTCATTTGTATTTATTTGTCAAACTGTCATAGAATGACATTTCCACTTTAGAAACATCAATTCTTGCATGTTTTTGAAGGACAGCATGGTTTATTTTGAATTCGTGTTGAGTTAGTGTGAAAAGTGCAGTATATGTTCATTTTGTGCTTTTCTCGCTCAAATAGCGTTATTCCGACCTGAAAATGACAGAATATGAGTATTTTAGATTCATTTGTATTTATTTGTCAAACTGTCATAGAATGACATTTCCACTTTAGAAACATCAATTCTTGCATGTTTTTGAAGGACAGCATGGTTTATTTTGAATTCGTGTTGAGTTAGTGTGAAAAGTGCAGTACATGTTCATTTTGTGCTTTTCTCGCTCAAATAGCGTTATTCCGACCTGAAAATGACAGAATATGAGTATTTTAGATTCATTTGTATTTATTTGTCAAACTGTCATAGAATGACATTTCCACTTTAGAAACATCAATTCTTGCATGTTTTTGAAGGACAGCATGGTTTATTTTGAATTCGTGTTGAGTTAGTGTGAAAAGTGCAGTATATGTTCATTTTCTGCTTTTCTCGCTCAAATAGCGTTATTCCGACCTGAAAATGACAGAATATGAGTATTTTAGATTCATTTGTATTTATTTGTCAAACTGTCATAGAATGACATTTCCACTTTAGAAACATCAATTCTTGCATGTTTTTGAAGGACAGCATGGTTTATTTTGAATTCGTGTTGAGTTAGTGTGAAAAGTGCAGTACATGTTCATTTTGTGCTTTTCTCGCTCAAATAGCGTTATTCCGACCTGAAAATGACAGAATATGAGTATTTTAGATTCATTTGTATTTATTTGTCAAACTGTCATAGAATGACATTTCCACTTTAGAAACATCAATTCTTGCATGTTTTTGAAGGACAGCATGGTTTATTTTGAATTCGTGTTGAGTAAGTGTGAAAAGTGCAGTATATGTTCATTTTGTGCTTTTCTCGCTCAAATAGCGTTATTCCGACCTGAAAATGACAGAATATGAGTATTTTAGATTCATTTGTATTTATTTGTCAAACTGTCATAGAATGACATTTCCACTTTAGAAACATCAATTCTTGCATGTTTTTGAAGGACAGCATGGTTTATTTTGAATTCGTGTTGAGTTAGTGTGAAAAGTGCAGTATATGTTCATTTTGTGCTTTTCTCGCTCAAATAGCGTTATTCCGACCTGAAAATGACAGAATATGAGTATTTTAGATTCATTTGTATTTATTTGTCAAACTGTCATAGAATGACATTTCCACTTTAGAAACATCAATTCTTGCATGTTTTTGAAGGACAGCATGGTTTATTTTGAATTCGTGTTGAGTTAGTGTGAAAAGTGCAGTACATGTTCATTTTGTGCTTTTCTCGCTCAAATAGCGTTATTCCGACCTGAAAATGACAGAATATGAGTATTTTAGATTCATTTGTATTTATTTGTCAAACTGTCATAGAATGACATTTCCACTTTAGAAACATCAATTCTTGCATGTTTTTGAAGGACAGCATGGTTTATTTTGAATTCGTGTTGAGTTAGTGTGAAAAGTGCAGTATATGTTCATTTTCTGCTTTTCTCGCTCAAATAGCGTTATTCCGACCTGAAAATGACAGAATATGAGTATTTTAGATTCATTTGTATTTATTTGTCAAACTGTCATAGAATGACATTTCCACTTTAGAAACATCAATTCTTGCATGTTTTTGAAGGACAGCATGGTTTATTTTGAATTCGTGTTGAGTTAGTGTGAAAAGTGCAGTACATGTTCATTTTGTGCTTTTCTCGCTCAAATAGCGTTATTCCGACCTGAAAATGACAGAATATGAGTATTTTAGATTCATTTGTATTTATTTGTCAAACTGTCATAGAATGACATTTCCACTTTAGAAACATCAATTCTTGCATGTTTTTGAAGGACAGCATGGTTTATTTTGAATTCGTGTTGAGTAAGTGTGAAAAGTGCAGTATATGTTCATTTTGTGCTTTTCTCGCTCAAATAGCGTTATTCCGACCTGAAAATGACAGAATATGAGTATTTTAGATTCATTTGTATTTATTTGTCAAACTGTCATAGAATGACATTTCCACTTTAGAAACATCAATTCTTGCATGTTTTTGAAGGACAGCATGGTTTATTTTGAATTCGTGTTGAGTTAGTGTGAAAAGTGCAGTATATGTTCATTTTGTGCTTTTCTCGCTCAAATAGCGTTATTCCGACCTGAAAATGACAGAATATGAGTATTTTAGATTCATTTGTATTTATTTGTCAAACTGTCATAGAATGACATTTCCACTTTAGAAACATCAATTCTTGCATGTTTTTGAAGGACAGCATGGTTTATTTTGAATTCGTGTTGAGTTAGTGTGAAAAGTGCAGTATATGTTCATTTTGTGCTTTTCTCGCTCAAATAGCGTTATTCCGACCTGAAAATGACAGAATATGAGTATTTTAGATTCATTTGTATTTATTTGTCAAACTGTCATAGAATGACATTTCCACTTTAGAAACATCAATTCTTGCATGTTTTTGAAGGACAGCATGGTTTATTTTGAATTCGTGTTGAGTTAGTGTGAAAAGTGCAGTACATGTTCATTTTGTGCTTTTCTCGCTCAAATAGCGTTATTCCGACCTGAAAATGACAGAATATGAGTATTTTAGATTCATTTGTATTTATTTGTCAAACTGTCATAGAATGACATTTCCACTTTAGAAACATCAATTCTTGCATGTTTTTGAAGGACAGCATGGTTTATTTTGAATTCGTGTTGAGTAAGTGTGAAAAGTGCAGTATATGTTCATTTTGTGCTTTTCTCGCTCAAATAGCGTTATTCCGACCTGAAAATGACAGAATATGAGTATTTTAGATTCATTTGTATTTATTTGTCAAACTGTCATAGAATGACATTTCCACTTTAGAAACATCAATTCTTGCATGTTTTTGAAGGACAGCATGGTTTATTTTGAATTCGTGTTGAGTTAGTGTGAAAAGTGCAGTATATGTTCATTTTGTGCTTTTCTCGCTCAAATAGCGTTATTCCGACCTGAAAATGACAGAATATGAGTATTTTAGATTCATTTGTATTTATTTGTCAAACTGTCATAGAATGACATTTCCACTTTAGAAACATCAATTCTTGCATGTTTTTGAAGGACAGCATGGTTTATTTTGAATTCGTGTTGAGTTAGTGTGAAAAGTGCAGTACATGTTCATTTTGTGCTTTTCTCGCTCAAATAGCGTTATTCCGACCTGAAAATGACAGAATATGAGTATTTTAGATTCATTTGTATTTATTTGTCAAACTGTCATAGAATGACATTTCCACTTTAGAAACATCAATTCTTGCATGTTTTTGAAGGACAGCATGGTTTATTTTGAATTCGTGTTGAGTTAGTGTGAAAAGTGCAGTATATGTTCATTTTCTGCTTTTCTCGCTCAAATAGCGTTATTCCGACCTGAAAATGACAGAATATGAGTATTTTAGATTCATTTGTATTTATTTGTCAAACTGTCATAGAATGACATTTCCACTTTAGAAACATCAATTCTTGCATGTTTTTGAAGGACAGCATGGTTTATTTTGAATTCGTGTTGAGTTAGTGTGAAAAGTGCAGTACATGTTCATTTTGTGCTTTTCTCGCTCAAATAGCGTTATTCCGACCTGAAAATGACAGAATATGAGTATTTTAGATTCATTTGTATTTATTTGTCAAACTGTCATAGAATGACATTTCCACTTTAGAAACATCAATTCTTGCATGTTTTTGAAGGACAGCATGGTTTATTTTGAATTCGTGTTGAGTAAGTGTGAAAAGTGCAGTATATGTTCATTTTGTGCTTTTCTCGCTCAAATAGCGTTATTCCGACCTGAAAATGACAGAATATGAGTATTTTAGATTCATTTGTATTTATTTGTCAAACTGTCATAGAATGACATTTCCACTTTAGAAACATCAATTCTTGCATGTTTTTGAAGGACAGCATGGTTTATTTTGAATTCGTGTTGAGTTAGTGTGAAAAGTGCAGTATATGTTCATTTTCTGCTTTTCTCGCTCAAATAGCGTTATTCCGACCTGAAAATGACAGAATATGAGTATTTTAGATTCATTTGTATTTATTTGTCAAACTGTCATAGAATGACATTTCCACTTTAGAAACATCAATTCTTGCATGTTTTTGAAGGACAGCATGGTTTATTTTGAATTCGTGTTGAGTTAGTGTGAAAAGTGCAGTATATGTTCATTTTGTGCTTTTCTCGCTCAAATAGCGTTATTCCGACCTGAAAATGACAGAATATGAGTATTTTAGATTCATTTGTATTTATTTGTCAAACTGTCATAGAATGACATTTCCACTTTAGAAACATCAATTCTTGCATGTTTTTGAAGGACAGCATGGTTTATTTTGAATTCGTGTTGAGTTAGTGTGAAAAGTGCAGTACATGTTCATTTTGTGCTTTTCTCGCTCAAATAGCGTTATTCCGACCTGAAAATGACAGAATATGAGTATTTTAGATTCATTTGTATTTATTTGTCAAACTGTCATAGAATGACATTTCCACTTTAGAAACATCAATTCTTGCATGTTTTTGAAGGACAGCATGGTTTATTTTGAATTCGTGTTGAGTTAGTGTGAAAAGTGCAGTATATGTTCATTTTCTGCTTTTCTCGCTCAAATAGCGTTATTCCGACCTGAAAATGACAGAATATGAGTATTTTAGATTCATTTGTATTTATTTGTCAAACTGTCATAGAATGACATTTCCACTTTAGAAACATCAATTCTTGCATGTTTTTGAAGGACAGCATGGTTTATTTTGAATTCGTGTTGAGTTAGTGTGAAAAGTGCAGTACATGTTCATTTTGTGCTTTTCTCGCTCAAATAGCGTTATTCCGACCTGAAAATGACAGAATATGAGTATTTTAGATTCATTTGTATTTATTTGTCAAACTGTCATAGAATGACATTTCCACTTTAGAAACATCAATTCTTGCATGTTTTTGAAGGACAGCATGGTTTATTTTGAATTCGTGTTGAGTTAGTGTGAAAAGTGCAGTATATGTTCATTTTGTGCTTTTCTCGCTCAAATAGCGTTATTCCGACCTGAAAATGACAGAATATGAGTATTTTAGATTCATTTGTATTTATTTGTCAAACTGTCATAGAATGACATTTCCACTTTAGAAACATCAATTCTTGCATGTTTTTGAAGGACAGCATGGTTTATTTTGAATTCGTGTTGAGTTAGTGTGAAAAGTGCAGTACATGTTCATTTTGTGCTTTTCTCGCTCAAATAGCGTTATTCCGACCTGAAAATGACAGAATATGAGTATTTTAGATTCATTTGTATTTATTTGTCAAACTGTCATAGAATGACATTTCCACTTTAGAAACATCAATTCTTGCATGTTTTTGAAGGACAGCATGGTTTATTTTGAATTCGTGTTGAGTTAGTGTGAAAAGTGCAGTACATGTTCATTTTGTGCTTTTCTCGCTCAAATAGCGTTATTCCGACCTGAAAATGACAGAATATGAGTATTTTAGATTCATTTGTATTTATTTGTCAAACTGTCATAGAATGACATTTCCACTTTAGAAACATCAATTCTTGCATGTTTTTGAAGGACAGCATGGTTTATTTTGAATTCGTGTTGAGTTAGTGTGAAAAGTGCAGTACATGTTCATTTTGTGCTTTTCTCGCTCAAATAGCGTTATTCCGACCTGAAAATGACAGAATATGAGTATTTTAGATTCATTTGTATTTATTTGTCAAACTGTCATAGAATGACATTTCCACTTTAGAAACATCAATTCTTGCATGTTTTTGAAGGACAGCATGGTTTATTTTGAATTCGTGTTGAGTTAGTGTGAAAAGTGCAGTATATGTTCATTTTGTGCTTTTCTCGCTCAAATAGCGTTATTCCGACCTGAAAATGACAGAATATGAGTATTTTAGATTCATTTGTATTTATTTGTCAAACTGTCATAGAATGACATTTCCACTTTAGAAACATCAATTCTTGCATGTTTTTGAAGGACAGCATGGTTTATTTTGAATTCGTGTTGAGTTAGTGTGAAAAGTGCAGTATATGTTTATTTTGTGCTTTTCTCGCTCAAATAGCGTTATTCCGACCTGAAAATGACAGAATATGAGTATTTTAGATTCATTTGTATTTATTTGTCAAACTGTCATAGAATGACATTTCCACTTTAGAAACATCAATTCTTGCATGTTTTTGAAGGACAGCATGGTTTATTTTGAATTCGTGTTGAGTTAGTGTGAAAAGTGCAGTATATGTTCATTTTGTGCTTTTCTCGCTCAAATAGCGTTATTCCGACCTGAAAATGACAGAATATGAGTATTTTAGATTCATTTGTATTTATTTGTCAAACTGTCATAGAATGACATTTCCACTTTAGAAACATCAATTCTTGCATGTTTTTGAAGGACAGCATGGTTTATTTTGAATTCGTGTTGAGTTAGTGTGAAAAGTGCAGTACATGTTCATTTTGTGCTTTTCTCGCTCAAATAGCGTTATTCCGACCTGAAAATGACAGAATATGAGTATTTTAGATTCATTTGTATTTATTTGTCAAACTGTCATAGAATGACATTTCCACTTTAGAAACATCAATTCTTGCATGTTTTTGAAGGACAGCATGGTTTATTTTGAATTCGTGTTGAGTTAGTGTGAAAAGTGCAGTATATGTTCATTTTGTGCTTTTCTCGCTCAAATAGCGTTATTCCGACCTGAAAATGACAGAATATGAGTATTTTAGATTCATTTGTATTTATTTGTCAAACTGTCATAGAATGACATTTCCACTTTAGAAACATCAATTCTTGCATGTTTTTGAAGGACAGCATGGTTTA